>NC_142930.1:41286006-41301006 GCF_046866305.1 Octopus bimaculoides | reverse complement strand
GAAAAAAGAAAAAGAGGAAATACGAGGGGGAAAAAAGGAATACGTAGTAGTAACAGAGGAAGAACAAGAGGGGTAAGGCGAGATACGTAGTAGTACAGAGGAAGAACAAGAGGGGTAAGGCGAGATACGTAGTAGTACAGAGGAAGAAGGAGGGGGGGAGAAAGGAAAGAGAAAGAGATAGAGTAGCGTCGGAGGATAAGTTTACGAACTACTTACAATTTTTGTGAGACGCTGCGTTCAATCATGTAAAAACAAAAGTAAATGAGTATATGCATATATACGTACAGGTATGTGCATACCGACATCCACCTGTATGTATAGGTGCATATCTGGGTACAGGACATTGCAAACAAACGTAGACGAGAACACACGAGCCACATAGAGAACATTCTACTTCATCAGCTACCCACGTTTTAACACCGGCGTTTCGACGAGCTTCGGGCAGGACGCAACGTTAAAACGGCTCGTCCCATGGATCGCAGATTAAATCTGTATACGCAAATTAAATCTAGCCATGGAGGAATGTAGTGGCGGACAAAAAACAAGACAGGAAAACAAACAGAAGGCTTTACGGCCAGACGAGAAAAATTATGTGTGTATGAACGCGATGAGGCACGGAACCGAGACAGACAAAGTGGTGGCGTGTGTTACTTGGCGAAAGCCAAGGAAGGAAAGGATTATTGACCGGAAGCATGTGACCATGCCGGTGTAAAGGGAAGAGAGAGAGAGTGGTAGAGGGAGAAAGAGAGGGGGGAAGTAGAAGAATGGTGAGCAACGAGAGGAAAAAAGAAAAAGAGGAAATACGAGGGGGAAAAAAGAGATACGTAGTAGTAACAGAGGAAGAACAAGAGGGGTAAGGCGAGATACGTAGTAGTACAGAGGAAGAACAAGAGGGGTAAGGCGAGATACGTAGTAGTACAGAGGAAGAACGAGGGGGGGAGAAAGGAAAGAGAAAGAGATAGAGTAGCGTCGGAGGATAAGTTTACGAACTACTTACAATTTTTGTGAGACGCTGCGTTCAATCATGTAAAAACAAAAGTAAATGAGTATATGCATATATACGTACAGGTATGTGCATACCGACATCCACCTGTATGTATAGGTGCATATATATATATATTATGATATTTTACTGTATTCTCTGGACGGTTGCTGGTGTTTTATTATCCTTTAAGTACAAATTTATAAATGTATTGCCATAAAAGCTTCTTACTATTTCCATTTTATTAATTCAGATTATAAAATTATGTGTTGGCAGCGCTAGGCATTGATATGTAGCAATACAGGATCATTACCAGTTCAAATATGCATGGGTCATATTCGAAAATCATTCCCAGTGTTTAACCATTCCGAAACACTTTCATCACCGTGTAGATCGGTGGGAGTGAGAGCTGATTTTAGGCGTAATTACACTATCCGTTTACAAGCAGAAAATTGTGTCCGTAAGAAAACACAGTGAATGGGTTTATTACGGGTTCGAATATGTCCCAAGCGTATTTAAAATAGAAATAACCTTGTACTGAAATTATGAAATATCTAGAGCAGAGCAGTGATGGCAGATTTTGCAGCTCTGAGTGTCAGACAATTGTATTTTGTAAAATATTTTTTTTATTGGACTGTCACTTTAATGTACGTATGTATTTTACTTTTAGAACCAGTGAATCATTTGTGCAGCAGTCGAATGAACATGTGCAATGACGACGTTCATATCATGAAATATCTCTGGAAGTGTAGTGGTGGCAAATATTTTCTGCCCTAAGGGTCAACATGATTTTCAATTTGTAAATAATTTTCTGATTGAAATGTAACACGTATACATCTACTTTGGTTTCCGGCAAATGCTTAGATAAATTTTGTCTGTTTGTCATCATGCATTAATAAAATTAGAAGTAGAATTATATAATATCTTTGTATATTAAAATACATTCACAAAATTAGGATCACCAGACAAATGTTTAAAAATAGCAAAATAAACTTTCTGGTTTCTGGAATTGGTTGCCCTATGAGTGAGGGGAAACTGATAACCCGTTATATTTTCCCCATTAGATTTTATATTACTGCTTCTTACATTTTATACATTATAATGATATAAAATCCTATAGAGGATAATACATTCCATAGATTTTTTCTAAAGTCGGTCACGAATATTTTTGGAAAAATATTTAGAGCAGTAAAATTTTCAAAAATTTAGATTCATATGGCATAGTTTCACAATCTAAGGTTTTCTCCTCCATGTTCATACTTGAGTTCTACTAAAATTTCTGTAAATGTAATAATATTTTTCTTCAACATAACAATGGATTTAAGTACCCAATGACTTTTTATATTCAAAGCTATAATTACATCGAACATGGAAACAGTAAAATATGTTTCAGCAGGATTTCATAAGTTGCATTGATTTTGTCGATTCTGCGAATTACATTTATTTGAGAGAAATCTCTTCAACTGTAGCCCTTAGAAATTCTATAAAATATTTTGCCTGTTCTTCAGCATTCTTACAGTTGGTTAATTCGTTAGATTTCTTTATCCTGAGGAATCTCTTAAATCTTTACGTTCTCAGTCACGTTGAAATATGCTGAGTTCACTTTCTAAACAGCTAATCCACATCATAATTTATCTACAACGTTTCAGTTTTATATAACGTTCATTCAAATTAAAAAGAATATTCATTAAAATAATGATTACTGAACCAGAAATTAAAACAAATAATCAGTGATAAATGAAGCTCCATACTTGTTATATTTAAAAATAATTCCCCTTAAAAATTCAAAAAATCTTTGAAGTGGTTGGACAGATTTTCTAATTCATACCGTATTTTAGATTTTCATAAGAATGATAATGATCACAACTTGTGATGTTGGTAGCTGACAAACTTGAATTCATTCTAATACCTTTTTCTCTGTATTTTCTAAAGATCTGGGATCCGTCTAACAGACTTCGTACTATTCCCAGAATAATTTATAATATCACTAAGCATTTGGTGATGGAAGTATTTAAGCTCTTCACAATCAACACGAAATTTAAACTGAAACCGCATTACCTCCTTCACAATTTCAAATCGTTTCTTTTAATAAGAAATTGGTTTTCTTTTCTTCTGCTTTAAGAACGAAATTGTCTGGCTAAGGAATGTTGAGATTCTAATGTTGGGAAATTTTATCAGAGGTCATGCTAGTCAGTTGTCTTTACATTGCTTGCACATAAGTGTTACTTCGATAACTAGCGACTTCGCTTCCTATTGTTTTGCTTTTCAATATATACGCTGTTGCTTTAGCTAATAAGACATAACAAGAGTAAAGGCGTTTAAGAAACGCATGAGCCGTTTTTAGACGTATTGCCTTTGAATTCTTAATCCAATAACCGTTTAGTTTGTCGAAATAGGTGTTTTCCTGATCTTTTGTTCTTGATTTTTATCGGTTTCTGAACCATTTCCTACTTTCTAATTTAATATGCAGTTTCGAATTGGACGAATTTGCTCACTTTCCATCCTTATCAAAAATCCACTGTCATTTTTTTAACGTTACGAATATATTTTCTATATCACATTCCTCACATTTATTTAAAAAAAAAAAAACTTTTTATTTTATTTTGAAAGAGATAATTTCCTGAGATTCTTCTCAACAAACATTTAGGTTTTCGCTGGTTTTGCAGTAACCCTTTTTTTGTGTTGGTACGTTACTATTTCAGCACCTCATACATTCTCCCAACACTTTGTCATTTACCTTTTACGTATAATTGGATTACAAACTGACATTTCTAATGATCGAAATTTAATAATCACATACAGTACTCTTTTAATTTTATCATTATTAATACATGAAGGTTCAGAAGCAATTCCACGGTATAAATCAGCACATATGTAAGTATATTGAACATAAACAAGGAGATTAGAAACTTTTCTTCATATTTTATGATATTGCTTATTTATCTGCTTGTAAAATATGATGTGTTTTAAAGTTTAATGAAACAAAAACAAAATTAATTAAATCTATAATAATCGCTTATATATATTAAGTGTTTATCCTGTACAATTTTTTTAAATACCTGTCCCAATGCCTTACCTATTGCCAGAGCTTTGGACAGTCTTACCTGGATTGAAATTGTTCGAAAATGAAATGGAAGTTGGAATCATGTAAGGACAGCGCCATGCAAGATATTACGCAGCTCATTTCTTTTTGAGCAATTGTTATTGAAGTGACATCAATGCAATTATTTTAGCGGAGGTCATATATTATATGCCGTACATGTTCATTTTTTGTAAAAGAATCCTTTTCATTCTTTTCCTTTCAGTTATTTTTTAGCTGTAGTTGTCTATATTTTAGAAACAAATGTTTCGATTGAAGATACGATAAGTAAATGCATGCGTTATGTGAGGCTATTTCAACAAGTGAAAGTATATAAACAGATTATACTCGACCCTGGTCAAACACCGAAAAGGCTCAGTTCTTGCTATTTACCAATAAAGAATATTTACAGTTCTATATTTAAGAGATGAGGAATTCTGTATTTTATTTACATTATTTAGATTCGACCGATATTTGTCCTCATCTTGTTTGTTGTTAACACAACGTTTCGGCTGATATACCCTCCAGCTTTCTTCAATATATTCCACTTGAAACCACCTATGTGTTGATGAAGGGGCTATCAAGTGATTCCTTAACCTGCTAGAAATAGCAGTCAGATCTCTCTTTCAAATATTCTCTGCAGTCTTAAGGAAAAAAAGACAAAAACGAAACATTGAATAATATATCATTACTACACTGTAGATGAGTAAGTAAATAGTCGGAATAGTGGGGGGGGGGGACTTAATCAGATTTACTCAACCAGAATTGATCTGGATTAATCAAATAGAAAAGTCTGCATATCTATCTCCAAATCATTTTCCATTTAAAACAATCTATGTTGCGTTCATTTGTTAAACTTTTGCAGCTTTCACTTTGAATTCCATTGTTATTAATATCAGATTATATAGAGAAGACAAGCGCCTGAAGCATCAACTTGGAGAGTAACCAAGTCAACATTTCCTTCTTCCATTTTAAGGATGGAGCAAGTAAGGTCTATCTTTTCATTATTTTACATCATATGATGTAGATAAAGACAAAATACTGAAGACTGTAAGACAATCTAGTAGATAAACGATAAAATTATAAATACAATAGCAAAAGATGGTACGCTCCTTAACTTTTGACACCTGGACCCAATTTATATTGCCTACATATTTTGATTTGTATTCTCCAACCAATATATTTATTGAAAACCGCTCATCACATATTAAAAACAACTTATGAATTAAAATATATCAACTTAAAATTCACCATAATCATACATACATGATGACATCTTGTCTTTAAAAAAAAGGAGAAAACACGAAACTACATATTGCAATTTGGTATTTTTCTTAGAAATACAAACACCTACACAATGATGACAAATGTACATAATGCACATTAGTCAACCACTGTTTCCTCAATTTGAGTTAGATTGCTTTGCAGTCAGTTACTTTAACATGAAATGTAAATGAATCTATTTCTACACACACGTCTATCTTCTTAACATCTTCACACAAAGAAACCAGTCTCTGCAAGAAATTTCAAGAAATTTCAAAAATGTGTAAGTTGTATTGAATTTGTCAATTCTGTCAATTACGTACATTTGAAAGGAAACTATACAATTCTAGCCCTTAGAAATTCTATAAACTATTTTGTGCGTTTTTTAACATTATTACTATTCTTTGCTTCAATATATGTCTTTGCCCTTGCAAATCACTTGAAATCTTTACTTTCTAAGTCATATTCGCTGAGTTCACTTCCAAAACACTTGAGGAATCAACAGATCTCGTCAATAGATTTCCCACAACGTTTCATTTTAATGTAAATTCCATTGAATTGAAATGGACTTTTAGTAAACTGATGTTATGTTAACTGTGCCAGGAAAACCCGTTTATCTGTGAGAAATTAAGCTCCATATGTGTAACATATGAAACTGATTGCACTTAATATTTCAACAAACTATTCAAGTATTTGACCATTGTTCAACAATCATAAACTATTATATAATACTAAACGAACATAAAAATTATTCAACTTCAATTAAAAGTACATTGCATCTTCGATTACGTAAAGCCTAGCAGTTATAGAATTAAATGGAGGTTTTGTGTACAGAACTCTCTGGTTTGTAACAGAGTCAAAAGAAATGACGAAAAAGCATTCCTTGTAGTATTAGATGTAAACAAGAATACTTTTGGAAAATTTACTATTTCATTACGTAATTCTTTGGCAACGTCGATACTCATGTCAGTTTACCGTATGGTGTGGATAAGTTTCTCCATCTTCATCAGCATTTCAGTAAAAGAATTACAAAAAAGATCAAGCACTAATAGATAACTAAGCTGATGATGAAATGTTGGTACTTTCATGAGGACAAATGTGAAGAGTAAAGGTATAATCGATTTCCTATACTGGCATCAATATCATAACACACTTTTAGCAGTATATTTGCTTGTTGATAATTTATATACAACATTCCATATTTTAAATCATCCTGATTAAAATGGTGGGTATTAAGGTAAACTTACATCAAAAATCAGATTATGTATACAAAAATCAACACCTCTTAGGAATTTTCGAAATACTTTCGAAAAGAGGACGGGAATTGGTATGTTGTTAAGGTTATGTAAGGGAAGAGGAGAATAGCCTGGTTTACATGTCAAGGGGTGCAAAGACGAAATGATTGAAGCAGTGAAAATGCAGGGATTAAAAGTGAACGAAGCTGTAGATCCAACACGATTTAAGAAACATCAGAGAGAGTAGATGAAGAAAGTTTGGCAAGACAAGAAAATGCACTGTCAGTTCTTGAAGAATAAGGATGATATTGATTGGATTAGGACCTGGCAATGGCTGCAAAAAAAGAGACTTATAAGAGCCCACTGAGCTATTAGTGTGCAGTGCTCAAAAACAATCTCTCAGAACAAACTACTCCAAATATCACATTTGATAAAATAACAGACTCACCACAGTTTAGGATGTGCTCTGAGAAGGGAGGAAGTATAAGCCATATTATTAGTGATTGTTGTAATCTCGCACAACGTGAATACAAGAAGAGACATGGCAATGTGGCCAGATATGTCCACTGGCTGTTGTGCGGGAAAGCAAACCTCGAGAGTGCTGAGCAATGGTATGCACACAATGCTGACGGAGTAATGGAAAACACACATTACAAAATACTCTGGGATTATAAAAGGCAGTGCAACCAAGCCATAGAGGCGAGACGACCATATATCGTGCTCATCCATAAAGACGAAAAATAAATAAAGGTAATTGATGTTGCAATACCAGGTGATTTGAAGATGAAATATAAGGAAACAGAAAAGATCGAGAAATACAATCCAATGCAGGACGAGATAAGAAAGTTATAGGGTATGAAGAAAGTAATAATGATAGCGGTGGTAATTATAACATTAAGAGCTATTTCCGAGGGCTTTGGAAAACATATTAAGAATATTGGATCTGCTGTCAGTCTCGAGATGATCCAGAAGGCAGCATTGTTGGATAGAGCTCGTATTCTAAGGAGGTTATTGTATGTTTCAGTCTCAGTAGAAGGCACTGTTTGAAGCGTTTGGTAATTTGTTATTGCCTGCTTTCAAGTAAAGAATAATTGGTAATTAAGGACTGTCCGAGAGTCTTTCAGAATAGTAATAATAATAATAATAATAATAATAATAATAATAATAATAATAATAATAAAATTATATGCAAAAAACGACAAAGAGTTAGAAACACTACTACAGACAGTACACGGCTTTACTAAGGAAATAGATATGAAATTCGGATTACAAAAATGTGCCAAAGCAACACTGAAAAGAGGAAAATTAGTTAAAAGTAGCAATATAACACTAGATAAAGCCAATGAAATAAGAGAACTAGACGAAAGCCAACCATATAAGTATTTATGAGTCAATGAACTAGATAGGATACAACATACACAAATGAAAGAAAAAATAAAGAAAGAGTACTATAGAGTACTATATTAAAAACAGAGCTCAATGCTAAAAACAAGATAATGGGTATCAACACTTTAGCTGTCCCAGTTATAAGCTACAGCTACAACATCCTTAACTGGACACTAAACGAACTATGTAAAATAGACAGGAAAATAAGAAAAATAATGACAGGATATAGGATGCTCCACCCAATATCTGACATAGAAAGGCTATATATACAACGCACAGAAGGTGGCAGGGGTTTATACAGCTAGAAAACTATTATAAAATAACCACCATAGGACTGCAAAAATACCTACTCCAGAAGCAAGGGAAACTAATACAAATAGCCACAAAACACGAGCAAAACAAAAACTGTTTTCAGTATTTAAGGAAGCTGATAAATACAAACAAGAAATCAATCTACCTAACAAATACGAAGAAGAAGAAGAAGAAGAAGAAGAAGAAGAAGAAGAAGAAGAAGAAGAAGAAGAAGAAGAAGAAGAAGAAGAAGAAGAAGAAGAAGAAGAAGAAGAAGAAGAAGAAGAAACAACAAAAGCTATAAAACAAATGAAATCCAAACTAAAACTAGAACAGCAACGGACAATGATAAAACGATGCCAAGAAAAGCCCCTACATGGTAAATACTGGGCTAAACTAAATGCGAAAGAAATAGACGGAGAAAAATCCCAGCAATCGCTGAGAAGCTCAGGACTCAAAGCAGAGACTGAAGGATTTTTAATTGCTGCACCAGACCAGAGCATCCCCACCAGAAATTACCAAAAACACATAATGAAAAGAAATATAACAAATAACTGTAGAATATGTGGAGATGGACAAGAAGCAATAAATCATATTATCTCTGGCTGCCCAGTCCTGGCTAAGAAGGAATATATTCACAGACACGACAGAGCTGGGACCTATATACATTGGAAGCTATGCCAACACTATGGAATAACAACAGAAAAAAGATGGTATAAACACACGCCAGAAAAGGTCACAGAAAACGAGAAAGCAACCATACTCTGGGATATGCCAATACACACAGATAGAGAAATTAAGGCAAATAGACCAGATACAGTTGTCAAAGATCATGAAGAAAAAAATGCTTTCTAATTGATGTATCAATACCAGCAGATGACAACGTTTCTCTAAAAGAAATGGAAAAACTTTCAAAATACAAAGACCTGGAAATAGAGGTGACTCGAATGTGGAATCTAAAAACAGAAACAATTCCTATCATAGTAGGTGCCTTAGGTATAATAAAAAAAATATTCAGACTAATACATAACAAAAACACCAGGACTTACAAATATATATAACATAGAGAAAATTGCACTACTGGGTATTGCACACATTCTACGCAAAACACTTTCAATACAGTAAACATAAGAGCACCACAGCAAACCACAGCACATACCCATGGCGCACAGAGCTGCGTTCGCTAGTGAAGTGAAAGCACGTTATAAAAATAAAACTACTGAATAATAATAATAATAATAATAATAATAATAATAATAATAATAATAATAATAATAATAATAATAATAATAATAATAATAATAATATTGATAATAATAATAATAATAATAATAATAATAATAATAATAATAATAATACTGATAATAATAATAATAATAATAATAATTCACAGACACGACAGAGCTGGGACCTATATACACTGGAAGCTATGCCAACATTATGGAATAGCAACAGAAAAAAGACGGTATAAACACACGCCAGAAAAGGTCACAGAAAACGAGAAAGCAACCATACTCTGGGATATGCCAATACACACAGATAGAGAAATTAAGGAAAATAGACCAGATATAGTTGTCAAAGATCATGAAGGAAAAAAATGCCTTCTAATTGATGTTTCAATACCAGCAGATGACAACGTTTCTCTAAAAGAAATGGAAAAACTTTCAAAATACAAAGACCTGGAAATAGAGATAACTCGAATGTGGAATCTAAAAACAGAATCAATTCCTATCATAGTAGGTGCCTTAGGTATAATAAAAAAATATTCAGACAAATACATAACAAAAACACCAGGACTTACAAATATATATAACATAGAGAAAATTGCACTACTGGGTACTGCACACATTCTACGCAAAACACTTTCAATACAGTAAACATAAGAGCACCACAGCAAACCACAGCACATACCCAAGGCGCACAGAGCTGCCCTCGGTAGTGAAGTGAAAGCACAGCACGTTATAAAAATAAAACTACTGAATAATAATAATAATAATAATAATAATAATAATAATAATAATAATAATAATAATAATAATAATAATAATAATAATAATAATAATAATAATAATAATAATAATATTGATAATAATAATAATAATAATAATAATAATAATAATAATAATACTGATAATAATAATAATAATAATAATAATAATAATAATAATAATAATAATAATAATAATAATAATAATAATAATAATAATAATAATAATAATAATGATAATAATAATGATAATAATAATGATAATAATAATAATAATAATAATAATAATAATAATAATAATAATAATAATAATAATAATAATAATAATAATAGCGAAAGCCATGATGCAACACTTGGTACTTGCTCTCATAATTTATAATCTTAACTGATTGGAAGTGTCATTATGTACGTTGTTTTGCCTTGGTATAATAGGTTGGCCATAGTAAATATTTTGCTTGATAAGACAGAATTGCATGTCAGTTGTTTGATCTTCACCAGTTGAGCATCTCACTTTGTGGTTGATGATATGAGCATTGCTGATCACGAGCACTAATGGGGAAGAATCATAGCCATGTGTTGAGAATAATTATTTGGAGTTTCAATAATAATCCCCTGGTAACATGTGTGGTGTTTTTTAACATCCTAAAACAATCCTTATTGAAGAACCCTTTGAGCTGTATGCAAGGTCATGGCGTTGTTTATCTTTGTATGAGAGCCCGATGTGATCCTCATATGTTTGTAATGTATGTGCCTGGTTTACCATTATGAAACGTGTAGTCATGATGGTTATACTGAGTTTCGAACATTTTGCTCAAGTTTCACTTTGATGGCAAGTACTGCTCTTTCACTCACTAATAATATTCATAATAATACCTGTGGGTGAACGCATACCAAGGTTATTGATATTATAACACCTGGAGCTACACTCGCATGCACAAATAATAGTCATTGTAACATCTGGAGATGCACGCAGAGGTGACAAAGACCTAGAAAAGATTTAAATATATAGGTTATTAAAAGACGAAATTGCAAGAATGAGTGCCCTACATCCCAGTAGATGTAGGGTACTCGGAGAACTAACAACCAAGTTCGAGAAATACGTGAGAGGATTCAAAAATGTCATGCAAACAGAACAAACAACCACAAACTGAGATTGTTACTTGGTTGCTGAATGTATTATTCCAAGATAATTTTCAAAGTAGTATCAAAGCTTATTATCTGCGGAAAGAGATGCTGTGAGACCTCTGAGAACAAGCTGCTGTGCTCACTTACAGAATCAACCAGAGTAAATAAGACCGATCGCTCTGAGAAGTAAAGCAAAAACAATAATGATAATATAGATAAATATGTGTGTGTGCCTGTATGTATATGTGTTTGGATGTATGTACGTTTATATCATGTATATATATATATGTGTGCCTGTATATATATATATATACACAGATATTAATTTTGTTATTGAAACTCGTGTCTGGAAACCGATATTATTGATACACGTACATGTTCAATTTCACTTCTTTATTATTATTCCCCAAAATAGTTACCTATTTATCAAAATAACTAATCGATTATTTGATTAATTATTAGTTTAATGAATCAAACAGTTGTGTTTGCTAAAGTACTTTCGTTGTCATTTGCGATTTCTTCAGATACTTGACCTCTTAACTCCAGTTCAGTTTCAGATCTCACACGTGAAGCTGACCTGGAGGACTTTGGCACATTCAACTAATTAATTGATTAACTGAATAATTAATCAAAGACTCGAATATTTAGTTGGTTAAATACCTTACAAAGTGATGATTAATACTAAAAATTAGAAATCAGCCTAGTGTGTATGTTTCTTATTAGCATAATGACACTTTCAACTTGCAACCTAACACGCACATCCATACAAACACACACGTACGAGCGAACAGAAACACACAAGCACTTACACAAGCGCACACACAGACGTTCGCATATATACATGGATAAATATTGATATATTTATATATATGTGTGTATGTGTGTGTGCATGTGCGTGTGTGTGTATGTGTGTGTGTGTGTGTATGTTGTATGTGTGTGTGTGTACATTTAACAGTTTTCTTATTGCTTTACAGTAAAGGCGTGGCAGTGTGGTAAGACGCTTGCTTCCCAGCCTCAGTTACAGGTTTACGCTTCTCAAAATCAGGAAGGTGAAATCTAATTTATCAGGTACACGTCATCTATGGAAGTGTGAAACTTTGTAAAAAATTCCAAAAGGTGTTAATTTAAGTACATATGCACATCATACGACATGCTAATGCCTAACAGTATATAGATGAGACAAAACGTACAAATATGCTCCATCTCCAAATAATGAATGCAAATTCATAAACATGCACAAAAACCTTGTTGACGTTGTTTAACATTCTAGTAAAACAGCCCTGGATGTAGAATCGAATCCGGTACTCACTCCATTGGCAGAACATATAAAAATAAAAGTAAATAGTAGCATACTTATATGCTATTCAAAGTATATCAAGGCAAATTCCTTTAAGATATACCAGTGAAACCATTGATGGTTAGATACGTCATGGTAAACAACTTTTTATTCTGTGAACTATCATATCCGAAAGCAAAACTTCAAAACAACTATCCCATTAAGATAGACATGACTTGGATCAATAATAGCACAAAGCAATCTTGATTATTATGGATCAATGCAATAATGGTAATGATTTCCTCTCATATATTATTTGCAAACCCAGTTAAAACTTAATTCGCAATATTTTATTTATATATTTATTTATTTTATTTTAGATGGAGTGACAGGGGTATAAAATTAATTTTTCAAATTTAGCTACAGTGTGTTTGCAATAATAATGCCACTCGGCCCATTCACGGTACGCAGAATTGCTGAAAAGAATTTTCAAGTATTTCTTCAGTGTAAATGTACGTAAACATATTTATACGCACCTGGTATATACTCCCTGTATTGTGGAGCCCTCCTGCTCAATCATTATTCATAAAGAATTAATTTCAAAATATTTCTGAAATATTTACACACATGTTTAGCATATACTTCTCTATGTTTGTATGAATGCACACGCACAGAGCACACATATATTGTACGTATAGGAGGTGATACACACACACATACACACACACACACACACACACACACACACACACACACACATATGTATGAATATATATATATATATATATATATATATATATATATATATCATTGTATCAATAACATATGACAGACTTTTTAGTTCTTTGATGTCTATTCTGTTGTAATTTATCTTTATTTTACTTCTGACAGAAGAAGCAGGAAACCATTTCTTTCACATTGTATTTGTATGCTCCTTCCTATCCTTCTTCCCTGAATCTTCAGTGTTTTTTTCTTTACTTTTCTTCTTAACTGCTACTCCTTTCCTTCTAGTCTGTGTATTTCTAGTTCATAATCTTATGTCTTATTTTTAATGTTTTATCGTTATTTGGGCACTGATATTATCATTATTATCAATGTTGCTGATATTGCTTATGACGATCTCCTTATTTTCTCTTTGTTATATAGCTCTTCTGTTATTATTGCTTTTTTTCCTTGCTTTTCATATTAATATTAATACTTAAATGATTCCTAGTAAAGCTACCGCAATAGTTACTCCCATCATTAACATGTCAATTTTATCAGAAGAGCTTCAATAAATCTCCAACAAACAAAGGAAACACTATTGACAGTTAATCAATATTAAATAACTCTCTAGATATTCGATAGGCTAATTATCTAGGAACATTCACTCACAAAAAAGTGAAAAATACCATTTTCTTTCGCTACATTCTTAGGTTTGCTTCTCTAAGTAAATTCCAAGTGATTGAATAATTCTTTGTTTAGATTCGGTAACTTTGTTTCTTACAGACGTATAATTTTGTTCGACAAGCATTACATGCCTGTAGACACACATAATACGCGAACACATACAATTACTTATAAGCGCAATATATACGTATACACATACATATGCACATACATACATACCTATATATATATATGTGTGTGTGTGTGTGTATACATACATAGATACGTACGTAGATACATGCATATATCCACGCATACATCGGCATGAATTGAGATATATGTGTGTGCATGAGTGCGAGTATATGTGTAAACATATATAGACGCACGAATAGATGTAAATATACAAATATAATAGGAAGTTTTATTTAGAAACGGATTTGATATAAGCTTTAATTCAACATATTTACATGTATCTTGTGTGTGCATTTAACTGATTGTCTGTGTATATAAATAAACAGGTATATAGATATTCAGGCATTATATGTATGTTTTTATTTTGTTTGCCTCTTGTGTTTATGTGCATAGGTGTATATGTATCTCTGTAAGTATGTTTGCCTGCCTGTATGTCTATATTTTTATGTATGTATGCTTTTATGTACGTATACACTAACACGCTTATATTTAGAATCACTTGTTTGAAAATGTTTTAATTCACATAATAGCTATTTATTTATTTGTTGATATACTCTTGTTTTCAACAAGAATTGTCGGAACTTGCCAATGAATACATCTGCTATGTTTTCCGATAGATTGAATTCCATTTGAAAAGACTGCAAGACAGTAGTATAACAAGAGAAATTATAATAGTACGCCAGCAGTATTGCCACCATCACCTTCACATCCACCATAATCACATCCACCATCGGCAGCACATCTAACAACAACACAGCTGCCTCCGTCATATCCGCCAACCCAGTCAGCAAAAATAACACCACCGCCTTTCTAAAT
>NC_142930.1:41273506-41281006 GCF_046866305.1 Octopus bimaculoides | reverse complement strand
TGGATTCAGAAATGTTTCGAAATGTATATAATAGCACCTACTCTGCGAAACATTTTGTCAGTAAATTTGAGATCATAGAGAATCATAGTGACTTGGAATACTGGTGATGTAAGAATTTCATGCTGCATTTTCCAGGGTGGCTGTCTATCACCACTCCTCTTTTGTCTAGCCTTAATACCTCTCTCGAAATTGCTCAATGATATACAATATGGCTATAGAGTATTTCATAAAGATATAAATCATCTCTTGTACATAGATGATTTAAAGCTCTACACGCAATTGTTAAACTTTGTAGCAATTGTTAAACATTTCAGTACATTTATCAAAGGAAAATTGACAGAAACACCCAACGTTAATCTTGGCCAGCAGAATGTCATAAACGAGTTAGAACCAGCAGAGAGATGCAAATTCCGGGGGGTATTTTAAGGGTGATAGAATCGAACATTCAATGATGAGGGGAAGGATGAGAAGAGAATGTTATTGCAGGGTAAGGGCAATACTCAAGACAGAGCCGAATGCATGAAACAGGATCGAAACGATCAATACTTTAACCTTCCGGTTGTGTCTTACACTTTAAATATCATTAACTGGTCAATTGTTGAAATATGAAATCTTGACAGAAAAATACGAAAATTGTTGACAATGCATGCAATGCACCAAGAAAAGCCAGATATAGAACGATTTTACTTGCCAAGAAAAGACGGTGGCTGTGAACTTTTACAATTGGAATTAACAATGAAGATTGCTACAAATATGTTAAACACCTACTGGATGTTAAAACTTGTCTTAAAGAATGAGAACAAAATGCATCATACACAGCTTCCAAATACAACACATCCCGGAATTAGATGTACTAGAAACAAACACTACCAGAAGATTCGAAGGTAAAACGTAAAGAAACAGAAATGAGTGAGATACACTAGCCACTGCGGGACGAGATTGGAAAGTTATGGAGCATAAGGAAATTAATGGTGATACCTGTGGTAATTGGAGCATTAGGAGCAATTCCCCAGGGCTTTGAAAAACATATGAAGAATATTAGAGCCGCTGTCAGTCTCGAGATGAACCAGAAGGCAGCATTGTTGGATATAGCTCGCATTCTAAGAAGAGTATTGTCTATTTGAGCCACAAGAGAAGGCACTGCTTGAAACCTTTGGTGATTAGTTATAGCCTGCTTTACAGTAAAATATAACCGTAAATAAGTAATATCTGAGAATCTTTCAGGATAATAATAACAACAAGAAAAAAAAAAGAAGTTGATGAAGAAGAAGAAGAAGAAGAAGAAGAAGAAGAAGAAGAAGAAGAAGAAGAAGAAGAAGGAGGAGGAGGAGAGGTAGAATTGCAAGGAGAGACAACTCGCTGAAGATGACTGAAATAGAAAACCCGGTAGAGCTCCTAGTGAACGTTTGTCTCTTAGGGACAGCCAGGATTATCAGGAGGATTCTGAACACTTGAATGACTGTTGAAAATTGTGCATATCTCTGGTTACATGTAGTCGCCCGCTACACACCTAATTCTTACCAGGAATAAAACCGAACCTGAGCCAGGCCAAAATAATAGCAATAAATGCAACAATAAGTGCGACAGCAAGAATAATGTTTTATTTATTGGACATATGGGGGTGGAAACAGAATTTAGACAAATACAAAGAGAAAGTACGACTTAATTTTTATACTGCCGCCCCATACCAGTTATCACCATTTTAGGTTGATTCTGTTTTACCCCTTTTCCTGCTGATATAGATGTGGATCTCACTTTTACTGAGGTAGTTGTATTTGTTGTACTGATTCTCTTGCTGGTTTTGGTTTGTCTCTTGCTTGATATGCTTCTTCTTCGCCATTTCTGTTCTGTTGTTGTTGTTGTTGTCTGTCACCTTGGTTAAGTTACTAGGCATACCATCTTAATGAGGCATTACAATTGATGCTTACAAAAGTTCAAGATTTACGGTTCCAACTCATACATTCAACAACCCGCTCTATTTTTCATTCAGAAAGCAACCTCTTAGGTGCTGTTGCGTCTTCCTTGACTACATTATATAGCCGCAGATTTGACCTGCTTTTCAATTGATGGTTTCTTTGCTGTTTGTTGATGGTGCTGGTGCTTCTGCAGGTGAGAGAGAAATTGTTACACACACATCTGTCAGAGGAGAAATATGTTGCTGCACTTGTAGTGTCATTCTTCTAGTTGTTCCGTCATGATTGCAGCTGGTCTAGTGTTGAGTGTAGCAATGCAGTGAAACATGTTAATCTCGAACTATCCACTATGGAACACAGATATAAGTCATGGGTCTCCTCGCTTCCATAGCCATCAAGATTTGTTTGAACTCCTTGAAATAACAGTTTGGGATGTCAGGAACTTCTTTCGAAGCAACAAAAACTTGGAACTCCTTTGATGTTTCCGTTCTATTCTGTTGGGAGTTGTACTACATATTTGTAACCACCACTCACTTAGCATTTAATAAGGACTCTTCCCTTTCAGGATATAGGATTTTGACCGCGACATGAGGCACACGATGACCCATGTAGATGAATATCAATGCCGAAAAGTCGTAAGTTCATGTTGTCATAGTAACAGCTTCCTGTTCGCTGTCGCCTAGACTTACACTAAACCCATATATTTTCCTTCGGTGATATATACTGTTCAAAGTTATATTTATGACAAACATGTTTTGATTTCGGCAAGTATTTGACTTACTTTCTATGCATTACATCCACTTGTAAATTATTCTCTTATTTTTAATGCACACCAATTGTTTTTCTTTGGGTGATATGACGCCAGGGTGAACAATTAATTTTAAATTTAGACAATATCAGCTTTGCGTCACTTAAAACGAGAAATGCATTGACTTTGATGGGCGAAGTATGTTGTTTTTCATATTTATTTATCAGTTTCCGTTATTGCTCTTACTATTGTCTTAGTAGGTGAATTTACTATTGTTATATTTGTTTTTTCCTTTTGTGATGGTGCTAGTGGTTGTGATTGACGTGTAGCCGGTAGAGTTGTTGGCGCTAGCAGATGCCGCAGTTTGTGTTTATTTTAGTGTTGATCTTACCGCTGCTGGCGCCGTGGAAGTTGCACTTATTGCTGTTGTCGATTATTATATTATTGTTTTTGATTCTGTACTTTTGGTATTTACCATTTCCGCGACTCGTGCAGATGTTAGTGATCTTGTTTCTCTCGTCGTCCTCGTTGTATTTACTCTTGCTGTTTTGTTATATTCTTCTATTATTTACAGTGGGAGTGGCTACAACTTCACACTTATACTCACTGCTGGAATTGCTACTGCTAAGGATATCTAAGCAACAATAGGAAAAAAGATGAATAGATATTCCCTCAAAGTCACACTTCCATATATTCTTGTGTGAGGTGTGAAACGATAACGTTAAGAGGGATATAAGTGCAAGCGTGACTTTCTGGTAAGGAGTTTCTTTCCAAAATGCATGATTCTGTGTTTAGTCTTGCTGCATGTCACCTTGAGCAGGTGACTTTTACGATAGCCCTGGGATTTCTAAGGCCTTTCAGTGAATTTGGTGTATGCAATCTAAAAGAAACCTGTCGTATATACATCGATACATACAATCATGCATACATATATATGCATATATGTAGGTGGTTACACACACGCACACACATACTCACACAAAAAACGCATATATATATATATATATATATATATATATATATATAGGAAATAGTGGCACAACAAGGTAAGAGATTTGCTTGGAAATAATAGTATCGTTGTGTAACAATATATATATAAATATATATATATATATATAATATGTATATACACACATATATATGTATGTAAGTGTGTGTAAGTGTGTGTATATCTACCAGCATCAATTGACAATGCTTCAAGGACTTTTAACAATACCTAGATACATCTGTAAGTGGGTGAGGTACGAGAAATTTAGGCAAAAAAGGTCAAAAGTTAAAAAAAAATGTAAAAACTAACGGCTATATTTCCAATAATAATAATAATAATAATAATAATAATAATAATAATAATAATAATAACAATAATAATAATAATAATGATGATGATGATGATGATAATAAGAATAATAATTCATTTTTTAGGGCCACATTCTGAGGAGGAGGCCAGTCGTTTAGATCGACCCTAGTTTTGGACTGGTGTACACAGCATCGACCGCGAAAGACTGAAGGGTGGAATTTTAGTTCAGAACGTAAAGACGTTCACTATGTCCGCCGTGGTAACGATTCCTGCCACTCCTCGCCTTAACCTAAACGAGACAGTTTATTTATATTTGTTGCATGAAGAAAACTGAAGCTTCTCTTTATGGATGATTTAAAACATTATTTTTGCAAGCAACTTTCAACAAGCACAAGCTCTCCTCAAAAAAAGATTAACAACTGCAAGAACTCCTGTAAAGTCTGTAAATATCACATGTAACATCACACTATACAGAGATATCTAAATAAAGCAATTAGAACCTGGGGCCAGTTATAAATATCAATGATATGCGAACGAAATGGAATTATGAACCCACTAATGAGAAAAAAGATAGAAAAAGAATGCTATTTAATAAATATCTGTTCAGAAAACTGAGTTCAATATCAGATACAAACTGAGGCCATAAACATGTTAGCCATGTCTGTATCTTATTTACCAATCTCTCTGAAGAACATTAAACTTTATGTCAAAATCCGAGAGCTGATGAGAATGTATCGTATGCATTACCCTAAGAAACAAACATGAACCCGATATACCTTCAGAGAAAAGAAAGCTGTCGAAGGTGAGTACAGTCGCCATTCACATTAAAAAAGGCAAACACGATACGCTCTGTCTAGATATTAAGGCTGATTCTGAAATATAATGTCGCACTCAATGAAAAAATATGCAATTATATACAAGAATTTAGGGCTAAATTTGGCGATATTTATGTCTCCCATAATCATGAGCAACTTGAGGTATTGGTGAACACTGATCAGCGCAAGAGAGCATAACATTGAAAGTAGCAGCTGCCTTGAAGACTGGAAGCTATTATTATACTGGAAAGGAATAAAGCGGCGAGTTGGCAGAATCGTTAATACACCGGGCAAAGTGTTTCGTAGCATCTCCATCTTTACGTTCTTAGGTCAAATTCTTCCGGGGTCGGCTTTGCCTTCATTTTTTCAGTATCGATAATATAAGTACAAGTTGAGCACTGGGATAGATGTAATCGACTTAGCCTCTTCTCAAAAACTACTGCCCTTGGCCGAATATTTGAAACAAATATTGGATAGGGATTACCTATACCATGATCATACTCCTTGTTTCCTCAGAATAAGTGAATTGCAAAAGGTCACACATAATATATATAAATTCGTCCACATGTAAATATAGCCATATTCGGAGTAAAATTTTATCAAATATATTTCTTTTTACGCCTAGACATCAGTCTTATGGCAACTCACCCGTATTCTTATATAGATGTAAAAGCCTCTGGTCTCTACATGTCTCTACTTAAGCATTGGGTGCATCTTGTCTTCCTTAAAGCAAAGGTAATATAATAATTGCAACACATAATAGCAAGAACAATAATAATCAGCCTATTGATGTTTAGAATAACGTCTATGATTAGGATTGTCTGAGAAAGTAGACGTTCAGAGAATAAGCGGGTATCAGTCAATCAAAATAATTATGTACCAACATCTTAGGTTCCTTAAGGGTATGACGTCTATAAATTTAAGAACTAGTAAAGTGTAGAGCTGTATGAGATGTCAGATTGAATCAATTTTAGAATCCAGTAAACAAGCTTGTTATTTCACGGAATTAATTATTCAGGTGTTGAATTTAATTTCTAAAATATGTAAAGAAAAGAATAGGAACGGCGACAACTGCTTCATAAATTGTATTTGTATTTTTTTATGCTTTAATTCAGTTCAGTATAATGCTCATCTCTGTATACATGAAGTCGCTTTGTACCGTGTATTTATGATATTCGCTGCAAGGTATTCAATTATGTTAGACTGCACTAGAGTTCACTTTCAGACTCCATATGAAATAATAAAAATCTTACTAATTTGCTTTTCTATATGTTTAAGGTTGCTGTGGAATTTGCTGCTTGCTTCTTAGATGTAGAGTTTACGAATTCTATGTAACATTCTTCAATCACTAATCTCTACGTGGTGGTTCGAATACCTTCTGTTTCGTTCACTAGCACCTATGTAAAATCGGAAATAAATTTAAGAGTAATGCCTACATACTTCACTAATATGACAGCCACAGTGTAATTAAATACTTGAAGAACTTAAATGTCAAACAACACTTAAGATCTACCTACATATCCATTGTTGATATCACTATAGTAATGCTTTCTCTACTTACTAAGATAAACGAAACGTTCTAGTGTAGACAATTAGAAGTAATAATGCGTACGAGAATGTCTCAATTCTTAAATTGGGACACTTTAACACTACGAAAATGTGAGTCAGGAGATTCATAATCAGTGTAGGAACCCAACCAGTCATATGTGAATGCTTCGGCTCACATATGTAGTCCAAAAAATAATTTCACAACTATAATATGATACTTGGTAGAGAAGAATTGTTGGTCTTTGTCTGACACGCTGATCACACAGGTTAATCAAGCATTTCATAAATACAGTTTAATAGGGTAAGCTTCAAGATAGCGGTAACCATCAACTCAAAATTTGTAAACATATCGCTCTTAATCTAGTAATGTGTAAATGATTTACATCTAATCCGTCTGACAAACCATTCAACAACTGATTTGTATAATTATTAAAACGTGTTATGCACCCACGTAGGGTGTTTAACTAGCGGAAACCTCTCCTTTCAAAACTAGATATACTCAACATATTTCGTTACTCTTATATAAAAAAAAAAACATATCTTCAAAATATTTTTGAAAATAAATATTTCTTGCATATATCTCATATCATATATCTCAATACCCAATAACACTCAAAACAGTACGCTTACGTGTTTGATATATAGATCAGTGTATATCAATCATTAAAATGCATAAAAGAGGGTTAATTCAAGTAGCTTACCACAACTACAGCGATTCGTTCAAGTGGATGAGTATCAGCTTTGTTATAGGTTATCTCAAGTAGAGTGTGGTAAAAAGAAGATTGACTATGAACTAAAAAGGGAAATAAAATCACAAGGTTATGGAATCACCACTCGATATCACTTATATGCAAAGAAGATTATACTGAAAATACTCCGAGTCATACAAATATGTTTAAATAAAAATTGCGGGTGGGAGATGCTTCTACAACAATCGTTACCTATACATGACTCTGACATTTTAACCACAACCTTCAATACATAGTATTGTGCGTGTGTGCGTGTGTGGTAACACACCGGAATATGCATTCATTCCATCCGAATTATGATCTAGCTGTATTCATTACGGGATTTCAGATTATAGAAAGAACAAAAAGATACGGAATATTACAAACTGAAGTTGGTACAAACCGAAATTGGTACACACTATTTAAGTACTCACTTATTCGTCCAGCTCTA
>NC_142930.1:41236006-41268506 GCF_046866305.1 Octopus bimaculoides | reverse complement strand
TTACACACCACCGATTAACAATCGATATTGGTTAGCATCCACCACTTCAAATCAGCGGTTGGGTGACACTGATTGTTAGAATAAGTACCAGACTTTAAAAATAATGCAATGACATCGATTGAATGTATATAATATTAATGTATATATAAATATACGTATATTCATATGTATAAATAAATGTATTGATTAAAAAGCACACGCAAAATCCATTATATATTTCGGTACCATTCCAAAATAACGATAGATATCTCCATTCTACTTCAGAATTAATATATCGATATATTCTCAATATGCATCATTGTAAGTAAATAAGTATTTGATTATCATAACTAAAATAATTCAATACACTAAAGGTTATTAAATAGCTCTGTTAATGACATTTTATTTTATTTTATTGCTGTAGCTTTATTAACCTGATTAATATCATCAGTTTTGTATTTGTTGTCATATTTGAATGAAGAACTTTTATGAAGGAAGATTAATACATCAACACGTGATGTCTCGAAAACGAACAGGTGTGTGAATATAAAGAAAAAATAATAACACCTAATTCATTCATTTTCTGCTCATATATACGAATATATACGAACAAATGCGTACATATACACACAAATACACATGTGTATGTATACATATGTATGTATGTCTATAAATGTGTGTGCGTGTGTATATATAACATAGACAGAAATAATGTTATATAGATTTATTTGTGCATTACAGGTTACAAATGTTTCAGATGGGCAATTGCGTGCATACATGGTTCAATTTTATGAATCGATCGATTGGTCGGACAAAAATATACGGAATCATCAGCAAAAGATCAAACATGAAAGGAAAAGTATAAAAAAGAGAAAGATGATGGAATTTTCGGAGTATGGCATTTATACAGAATTACGTTTCGTCTTTCTATCTTTCATCCTTAAGTTATTGTTTTCTCTTCTACAAATGAATACCATTGACATTCAATAAAGAACTTTGAATCCCAGACTATGTTTAGGGTCAATGCGATGCTTTGGGCGAATACTACTATGATTTGAAAGGATGTTAAGTGGATATTATTTGAAAAGTCAAGATGCAGATGTGTTATTCCTCATAATCTTAAACAAGACGTACCAAGATATATGCTCTTATTTACAAAGAATGAATCAGGTAGAAAATGTTTAAGAGTAACAAGGCTCATATATATATATATATATATATATATATATATATATATATATATATATATATATATATATATATATATATATATATATATATATATATACATATATATATATATATATATATATATATATATATATATAGTATATGTATAAATATATAAACACATATATATGTATATATATATATATATATATATATATATATATATCTATGAAAGAGAAGCTAAGAAAGGAATACTATACATGAGTTAGATTGCTATTAAACACATCTCAATGCGAAAAGGAGTATATTCACAGACACGACAGATTCAAAACCTGGAAACTATGCAAACATTAAGGAATAATAACAGAGAAAGAGAAAAGAAAAGTCACAGAAAATGAGAAACCGACCATAGTCTGGGACATACTGATACTCACAGACTTTTAAGCAAGTGTATTTACTTAAAAATCACTCTATCAAAAACAGCCATGCACTGCTAAATCAAAAGCAACATCTGGAAATTGATCTTTTTTTTTTAATTGCGCACATTCCTACAACTATTCTCTCCCCCTTATATTAATGAAGAGAAAATAATTAAAAACTAAGACCTCCGAATTTAATTACAATTCTTACTGGCGAAAATCAAAAACAAAATTTCGTTTTCCAATTAAAAACTTTGACAACGTGAATGCAAACATTTCTTCTCTATCTCTTCCAAAAGATCACCAAGTGGAAAACTAATACAGAAGCCACGCCTGCTTTACCTCTCCCGCCCTCTCAAAATTTATCTTTTTTCTTTTCCTTTCCTTCATAAACCCTCAAATCACACTTTCTTTTTGCTTCTGTATCTTCACTATCTTCCGCTTTTTCCTACTCTCTCACCCCTTCACCTTCCTTTCTAATTTGTTCTTCTCTCTTCTCACCCTCTCTTACTCCTTTTCTAAGTCATCATCAGTTTCAATTTGACATAAAAAGGCGAAGCAAATTTACCGTAAATCGCCTTTTCGATGAATCCGATAGCGGCAGAAAGATCTATGTAAATATATATATATGATCATCCAACTTTGTGAATATCTTGTTATTCTGAACATATATATATATATATGTGTGTGTGTGTGTGTGTGTGTGTGTGTGTGTGTAACTGCAAAATTTTCGGGCCTTGTGCGTAGAGTAGAAAAGATCATTATTATTAATATTTTCATTAGCATCTTCTATCAAATTTGTTACCATGTCATGCCGAGTGTCTTCCTGAAACTCCGAGCAGAGAAATGAAGTGTATAAATTGGTAGGCCATTAAAACAAGCACATCAGATTGTTAATTTACAGAGTTATGTGATACAGAAAATGGGGAAGACAAAAAGAAAAAGAAAAACATGAAAGTAAACAAATACAATGAGAAACATGAAAGTAAACAAATAAAATGCAGGTGGGGAATGGGAAGAAAAGTTACAGCGGCAATGCTCTTCTAAATACGTGTGACGTTGTGAGTTCAAATTCCGCCGGGACCACCTTTGTCTTCATCCTTTCGGACTCGATTAAATATGTACTAGATACAGACTGTTTTACGTATTGACGAATATTTGATTTGCTGATCAGTCGTGAGTTATTTTGCTATTTTTTTTTAATGTTCATAATATGTAGAACTCACAATATTCTTCAAAGAAATGCTTGACAGCTAGACGCAAATAGACAAACATCAATTGGAACAGCACTTTTAAAGCTGCTTTGCCCTTCTAATTACAAAGAATCATAACTGGTGCCAGCAGAACTTACAGCAAAACGAATATGAAGAAAACGAAAGAATAGTCCGTAACAGTGAGGCGATCGCTCTCATCACCACCATTACCAATTTAAACAATACTGACATAAATAGCGATTAAAGCTCAGTAGAAGGCAATAAGACCAAGGGCGTGAAATTAAGGATATAGGGCTGAAATTCTATTTAATACATTTCTTGTAGCAAACGATGTTTCACAGATGAATGCTCAGAAAACTTAGAAAGTTATATTAAATTCAGTAATAAGAGAAAACGTTTATAAAAGTGAAAACAAAAGCAACCTCAATTGCCTAGAACAGAATTAGCCTAAAGTCTGAAATGGGAAATAAAATACATTTATGCCCAGATCCGTACTCTAAATAGAATTAAATAGTCATCATCCCTTGTGGGACAAATAAGAAGTGAATTTAAAACCGTATTATGTATACACCACGAAAAAAGGTGACAAGCAATTCTCAGATAAGTGTGAACGCAAATGCAAACGGAAATTCGCGACAGTGACGTGCATCTTCAGAAAATAAATGAAGAATATTAAGTGTATAAACAATTACTATAGCTCACCATTACTCGCCAAAATAACACAAGCAATTAATAGAGTGCATTACGCATTTGCTGATGCCACAGATTTCCGAAAGACTGTATTTTAACAACAAATATGATATATCAATGCATTTGATGAGTTTTGCAAAACCAATATAATTCTAAAGAATATGAACACATCCAAACCCATAATCTGTCCTTATTTCGTTTTTATTATATTCTTTTAAAAATATTGTGTTTTATGATACTAATTATGATTCCGCCCAAATATGTTTGTGCATGTATATATGTGTGAGTTTGTGAATAAGTGCATGTGCATTGTACGTAATTTTAAAACAAAGCTCAACAAACATATTCATATTTCTAAAAGCATCCTTCACAATCGCTTACATTTATTTTCTTGTTTTTAAGCCCTAATGAAAAGTTAGTATTGTTGTCAAACTTGAGCTGGTATGGCAATAATATTATCATCATTGTGTGAGAGAGCAGTGCATGCCATCAAAGTAATTCTCGGGTACAAACATATGAAGCCCAATATGCCCATCATGAATATTCGTCTAATAAGGGTACACAAGGTTCATACATCACAGCCAAATGAGCGCGAATGTTGATCTCATATCAATATAAATAGCACATGACCTTGCAAGTGGGGTCCAATTAGAATTTTCTTCGGGTCGAGTAGACGATCCTGCTCAAAATATCCTTGAATAAGGGTTGTTTAAGAATATTGAACGACACACCCATTTTTCGAGAGGTGATTTATTCAAACCCCGAGTAATTCCTAACAGCACATGCGTATGGTGCTCCTCCACTACTTCTGCTCGTGATCAGAGATGCATATATGGTTAGCCACCAAAGGACATACTCAACTGGGTGAGGTAAAATACCTGACAAGCAAATCTATGGTATTCAGCAGAATAATTGCTGTAGCTCATCTATTACACCAAGACAAAAACATATACGTGAAAACACATCGTACCAGTTAAGATCAAAAGCCACGGGGGCCAGTGCTTATTATTGCATCAGAGGATCTATTATTATTATTATTATTATTATTATTATTATTATTATTATTATTATTGTTGTTGTTGTTGCTGTTCTGTTTTCTACTGCCCATCGAAGCGTTCTTAATCGTTTCCTATAACATACTTGCATAGAATCCCTACCGATCTTACAAATTGTATGGAGAAAAGGATGCTATAACATAACTCCAAGAATGTAATATTTTCCTTAAGGTCGTAACATGAAAATTACAAGTGTCAACCTAAGAGCTTTAGTGCTACTTAATTTCGCGTCATTGGGAGGATTAAAACTTCACTGTGTGAGGATTTATAGTTGGAATGCTGGAGCCGTAATAAATTTCGAAATACTAATACAGAAACGGCTCCTCCAAGTTAAAATTCTTGAATGTCAAACAGAAGTTACGCTCAAAATATTCCGTTTAAGTTCACTACTTTAAGAGATTAAGTAACCTCAACATCATAATTTCGTCGTTCAGTTATTGTACTGGGTTATAAATATCTAACTACTACTACTACTACTACTACTACTACTACTACTACTACTACTACTACAACTACTACTACTACTACTACTACTACTGCTGCTGCTGCTGCTGCATCTGCTGCTGCTGCTGCTGCTGCTGCTACTAATAATAATGATTTTAATGATAATAATAATAACGTTAGAATACAAAGGTAAGAAAAAAAGAAAAGAGGAGTGGGGAAATAATAGTGAAGTAGTTCTCTCGATACTGGATGACCACTAGGGATAATCGATGAACTCCACCGTCCAAGATCGCCCTGAACACAAAGGGCAAGTGTCCTCTTCGTTTCCCTTTCTTCTACACTTAATATAATAATATCTACTGTTGCCATTTTCGCAACTTTCGCCCATATTTCAATAAACTCACTCGAGGACATTACATCCTTTTCCACCCTCAACTTCCCTTTGATGTGAAATTGGAAAAAAGTCATTGAGACATCTCCAAAGAGTACAATATATGTTCTCATGCGTTTCCACCTCGCCAACCAGACAACGTTTTTTGCCACGGCCACCAGGCAAAGGAAAATTGACTTGCTTGTCTGATTAAAGGAGGGCGGCGGGGCAATCATCGATATGAACACGTCTGATGAACGGATCCGTTCCACACATGACAGCAGATATTCGATATAACCAAAGAAGTCAGCAATTTTCGGACACTGAAAGAGGGCGTGCAGAACGGTTTCGTCATTCTGCGTGCATCTTGGACAAGCCCATCTCAAAGTGCATCCGTGTTTGTAAAGACTACCACGAACCGGAAGCACCCCAATAGTAGTAGTCTCAGACTAAAAACATCTTGAAAATATCCATGATAAATCCCGCCCGGAAAGACTAGCCTCCGGAGTAGACTAGCCAGTTCGTTTTCGTCGACGTCCAGAGTCTCTACGAGAGCGTCGTCGCACTTCGCCGCTACTGATCCTCTATAAATTGCTAAAGCGGAACATCCACTGATCAAATTGTCCGACAGGTAGAGCGCTGTGATCGTCTGAAAACATTTAAGGTGCCAGGTGCCCAAATCATAATGATGATGATGATGATGATGATGATGATGATGATGATAATATGAGGAGGAGGAGGGATTTAGGAAGAGCTGGTGGTGGTGGTGGTGGTGGTGGTGATGATGATGATGATGAGGATGATGATGATGATGATGATGATGACGACGACGACGACGACAACAATGTTGATGTACAGTTGTTACGGCCCATTATCTCTACGGTGTTTCAAATAGGAATATCTATTTTTGAGTATGTTATGAAGTATTAGTTGCCACGTTACGATATTTCTCCAAATATAATGTGCTTTCAAAATATTATAGGAGACAAAACAGAATGTAATTGGTGGTGGAACAGATTTTAGATAGATTACAAAATCTAATAAAGTAACATAAAGCAAGTTGCTAATTCCAGAATCTTTCACTTACATTTCATAAGTGACAATCACTTAGTTAACTCATAGAGTTAACATATCTAATTTAGCTTTCCAAATTTCAGTACATTCACAACTGATAATGTTGTGTTAATATTCAAGTCCGTTCGGGCAAAAAAAAAAAAAACATCAATACGGCTCTACTATTTTCATCAATACGGCTCTACTATTTTCATCAATACGGCTCTACTATTTTCATGGAATTTGTATTTCCAGAAAATCCTATATAAGGATGCCCTACATATAGTATGATCTGGATAAATGTCACAGTTTCCATAAAACGAAAAGAAAACACATTATCCCATTCAAAGATAAGTGTATTGTTAAAGATCAAAATATATCAAGTAGATTAAAGCTGAACTCAGCCTCCAGCACGGTCTGAAAATAACTCTGGAAACTGTCACTCTCCTCCTTCACTCTTTCCCTGGGAAAATCTTCGAACATCTCCAATATCTTGGCTACCAAATTGGTATTGGTGCTACAGACAGAGCGATTGGTGTCTTCCGCAATGATATTTTTATATAGCTATCCGTACGATTACAATCAAGGGAATTAGGTAATCAGATATTTGGGCCCTTGAAGATATAGAATTTCTCTGCCAATCACTTTTGACCCTTTCCAGAATTATGGTAAGGAGCTGATTCCTGCTGTCACGCATATTGACTTTAAGCCACAAATCTCTACAGATACGATTTGACTATTATCTCCAGCATGGTCTGGTATCAATCTGGATCGAGCCTAAGTCTCTGTTCAGAGATGGTGGATGAATTCCAGCGCAAAGACGCAGTCAGAAAACCTGCTGTGTCACTTCCTACTGATCCCATCTTTATAGACTCCTTTGATTTTATCCATGTTGCACCTTACATTTTTTACAATGTTCACAGAGAATTAAGCAGCAGCCAGTTAGGGGCAATTCGATACTTAGAGCAAATCAATTGGCCTCCAGCCTTCCACAACTAGAACTCAAGCTTATGTTTACGCTCTCCAAAACCGATGACTGCTCAGAAATACATCGATCTGTTCCTGAAAAAAGGAGACATAAAGGAATCAATTTTAGGTCCGTCGTCCTTTATGAATATAGGCGCGTGTGTGTGTGAAGGTTCATGGCTTAGTGGTTAGGGCATTTGAGTTACGATCATAAGGTCGTGAGTTTTACACACAGCAGGACGTCTTTTCCATTAATAAGGCACGGTATTTCCCATTGTTCCAGTCTACTCCTCTGGGAAAATTGAGGAGAAGCTGTATATCAAAGGACCAGCCTCATCTCATTCTGCGCCTCGCTGAATCTCCCTGAGAATTACGTTAAAGTGACGCGCATCTGTAAAGCTGCTTTGTTGTCGGAACGCTATTCGTCGTAACCGACAGAGTGCCGGCTTGCATATATATGGCAAGTATCTATTTACTAAGCCTCGAGGCTTGTTAAAATTGTTGTTACTTGTGTATGTGCCTCTCATGTGATTTTAATCTAGGTAAAGGTTTGTAAGATTGTCAACACCGAGGACACGATACAAACCGTTACAATGATCCGCCAGGATCGCATTTATGTATTTTGCCACAGTTCTCTTTTCCTGAAGACGAATCAGCCGCCAACTCACCAGGATTTGAATTGCTATACGCACACAAGCACAAACACACAGGCAAGCACACACACACATATTAAATGATATAATTTCTTAATGATAATACGGAAATTGAATTAGTTTGATAATAATAAACTAAAGAAACATACTCTGAATTGGAAAAATGCTAAGAATCAAATATATTAGAAGTATTTTCTAAAACATAATCATGCTTAACGTGAGTTGGCCTATATCATACACGTCCAGTAATAAGTTTTGATGTATGTACCTTCACCGAATATCTTATGGATAGAGATATTCGTAGTATACACACAATTCAAGCTCACCGGATTTTTATTTCATGATAATTTTCTTTGTGATTTTTTTGCGAGAATCCTTTTATGCATGTTTAGCTTGTAAAAGTATACTTCTAAACACTTGACTCTTCGCTGTCTATGAATATATCATTATGGGTATAACTATGCTGGATCGAATTAACAAAATGCAACACTCGTTCCTTGACATAATCTTGACGACAATTACAGTGTTAATACCAATTATTCAGGATTGAAGGGAACAGCCCTTGTCCTTTTATGTTCTGCAAATGAGGGAAGGCAATATTCGCAAACCTATGGCAGGAGTGTTAATGTGACATTCGGAAACCGAAGCTCACCCTCAACAACTTGTTGATGAGCGAACTTGTATTAATTCTACCAAAGACCATGCCGTGTTCTTAAACTGAATAACTTTACAACAATTTGAATTCCTAAATTTCTGGGGGATTTCGAACATTGACTAAATAACGTTTTTCCTCCTCAGAATAAATAATAGAACACACATGAATCTTTCAAACACTAATGCTATAAATATTATTCAAAACCAGTTGCCCTATCAGCCGAAATGGCTTAAAGCACATACCATGATTTTATATACTTCACATGATTTTTATTATTAAAGTCATTTTGAAATATGACATTTCAACTGGTATATAATTTCCACCTTACGTTATTGGAGCTATTAAATCATTTATAGTTTCATTGATTCTATAGAATCATGCAAAATATAAACGTATAGATTCGTTTGAAATAAATGAGGTTTCGGCGAAATAACTGGATGATCACAACATCAGCGTCTCTATTATCGCTGCGTTTTGTAAACTATCTCTTTTCGCATTTCAATAGCGATTTAGTATCAACCATATATTGCACACTTGGTTAATGATATTTATGTTATTTTACGTTTTCGCTATATATTTTTCAGAATGGCAACAGCAAGTATGCCTCTCCAAAAATAGTGTTTTGATAGAGCAGTATCTTTTCCAAGTATAGTGTAGCTAAGTCTATCAAATGTGTCCTTCTTACACTATGAAACATATTTCGACAACAACAATTTTTTTCCACGAATTTACGTTATTTACAATGGAAATTTATATAATGTCTACTATGCTGTGAACATTCTCTTATTTAAAGCTACATGTTACTGCTACACAGTGTATACAGCTATATTATTTAGGTATCTAGCTATGTATCTGCTTACTAAAAACTTCTTTGTTTAAAAACATATCTGTACTTTCATTGTAATCAGGTGAAAAAATAAAAATAAAATGTGAGCTTTGAGCTGTCTTCTAGTTCGTGACTAGTTTAATTAAAATATACTTCCATTGATAGCAAGCGTTTCTTCTCTTTCGTGATGTTAATTAAGCAACATTCTATTTCTTAACGCAACCTTTGTTTACTTGACATTTTTCTTCATGGCAAAATGTCTCAGCTTCTGTTAATTATTTTGTTATACGAAACCCCATACAATTATGTTGGTGATTATTCTGCCTTGATTATCCATTACATTTCAAGAGTTTGACTTAGTACGCGAGACGAACATGATTTTAAATTTAATAACAAACAGAGATGTGTTTGGTCACATCGCCCTGCAAGAAAAAGAAAATCATACTTCCTTTAAATGAAAGAAAATTCTATTTTAACTAAACGCAAGTGGGATTAGTAAGCATGAAAAAGGAAATATTCTATTGGTGACGCTGAAACGGTTTTCTTCATCATCTTGTTCAGACATTTGCCTATATAACCAGCTCGTCAAAAATAGGGACGTAGACATACACTTCTTCCAAAACAATGCCGGATACCTATAATAAATAGTTAATCATTTAGTCGCAGATTAAATTAGAAAGGCAGGGTAAAGCCTAACAGTGATATTAACCAATGCTAAACTCCCAATAACGATTTACATGATTGCAGTATTAAATGACATATCATGAATTATTGCACATTTAATAATTAAAGCCAGTTGCTTCATATTACTTGAGCTTCATTTCGATATAGTGCAATAGAAAAAACAAAGCTCCCTACAATGTATTAGGTCTGTCTCCAGGGTAATGGGAGTATCTGAGTTTGTCATCACGCAGGTAGTGCATGAAGACATTCGGTATTCCTCATACAAGATGAAAAAAGGCAATTTTTATCCCAAGCCATCAAGGACAAGTGAAGAAACCGTGCTACGAAGCTTTTGAACAAACTCAAGTATCCCTTCCTGTTCGGTTGGAAGGGATACTTGAGTTTTCTAGAAATAGATACATAGAAATCTGCAATATAAAATTGTGTAAATCTTGCTTTATTCTTATTTCTAATTGCTTTAAACTAGTTACCAACTTCTATACTATTGGACCATTGTATTAAATTAATTGCCCCTATAACTTTAGCATTAATTAAAAAAAAAAAGAAAATACCTTACTAATTATACCAACTTCTGATTTTGCAGTGTTAATTAGTCTGCATTTTGGATTATATAGGAAATTCTTTTTATGGTCTTCAATAGTTATAAAGGCCTCTCTTTTTTTCTTTTTTTTTTTTGGAAGGATCTTTACTTTTTATCTACTCTAAACCTAGCGAGGATGACACTAGCTTTTTATGATTGTCGTTATCATCTAGGGGGCTAGCTTTAGTGTAATTTCTAATAACATTATTTTGTAGGAGTTGTGAGTATGTGCTGTTGTCTACACGGCATATGTGATATCCAGAATAGTTTGTACTTGCAAACATACATGCATACATACATACAAAAATACATATATACATATATGCATACCCACATACGTACATGAATATATATGTCTATATATATATATATATATATATATATGTGTGTGTGTGTGTGTGTGTGTGTGTGTGTGTATGTGTGTGTGTGTGTGTGTGTCTGCGCGTGTGTGACGACTGCTCCCTCTTGACAGACGATAGCCATCCCATCAACAATCCACACATATCATCACGCAGTACAATCACTCCGTTGGTGAGCCCTCAAGTGACTTTGAAGTCCGGCTGCTGAGCGGCAATGTCTACAGCACAGATGACAAATGTTCAGGCCTCTCGATCCTTGCTCGCTGGCATCTGATCCTAAGAAAACGCCTCTGTGAACCAGCATATGTCTCTTAAGTCCGGGTATTGTTTTACAAACGTTGTGACATATGCCACAGGTCGCAGAAGGCGGTTGGTATTTAGGGTGTCTGGAATTTCTACCCTCATGTGTTTTCATGTGATTCACATATCCTGCTTTTGAAAGAAGAACGCGATCACACACAACGCACATCCTATACTCTCCATTGTTTACAATTTTTCCCTTTCGACAGGCCCGCTTAAGCTCAAGTTGCTGAAACATCTTTCCCTCCCAGACATCACAGCTCGTCCTGACAACAGCTCTCCACTTGCTTCGATCCAGAACATCTTCCCAATCACTTTCATATATATCTAGTTTTTTTAGGTTTTGTTTAATGCAATCTTTATACCTCTTTCTCGGTTTCTGCCACGGTCGCTCACCAGAGCTGAGCTCAACATAAAATAAGCGCTTCGGCAAACGATCATCCTTCATTCTAATTACATGCCCAGTCCTTCTCATTTGGGCCAGGATAATATTTTTTTCAATTGAGCTACAGTGCGCCCTGCGCAAAACCTCTGTATCTGCTACGAAACTCTTCCATTTTACTCCAAGGATGCGTCTTAGACACTTTTGATGAAACCTTTCTAGCATCTTTACATGACACTTGTAAGTGGTCCATGTTTCGCCTGAATAAAGAAGTGCAGTCAATACACACGCTTTGTAGATGCTGATTTTCGTCTGCAGGGAGATATCTCTATCAGCCCATACTCGCTTTTCAAGCTTTCCAAATGCAGCACTTCCCTTCGCTATTCGATGGTATATTTTTGCATCAAGACCACCATCTCTTGACAGTGTGGTTCCAAGGTAAACAAAGGTGTCAATGACTTCTAATCTTGTTCCGTTCACAAATATGTTTGGTTCAGTATATATTTGTCCAGGTGTGGGGGTAAACATTACCTTGGTTTTTCTCAGACTTACTGTGAGTCCAAAATATGTACATGCAGTGGAAAATCTATCCATTAGATGTTGCATATCTTCCTCTGTGTGTGCTAGCACGTCAACATCATCAGCATAGAGCAATTCTCTGACAAAAACTGTGAAAACCTTTGCCTTACAGTTAAACCTGGTCAGATTAAATATGCTACCAGATGTCCGGAATCTAATTCCGATTCCCCTATTACAATCCTCAAATGCATATCAAAGCAATGTGGCAAAATATATAGAGAAAAGTGTAGGGGCAGGAATATCTCCCTGTTTTACACCGTTGTCCACTGAAAATTCATGAGATAGATTACCATTAAACACTACCTGAGCTTTCATGTTGCTGTGCAACTTCTCGAAGAGGCTCACAAAATGTGTCGGGCAACCAAGTTTGCACAAAACAATCCACAGTACGTCCCTGTTTACCGTGTCAAATGCCTTAGGTAGATCTATAAAAACCTAGTATAGTGGCATTTGTTCCTCTAAATATTTCTCCTGGACCTGCCTTGCAGAGAATATCATATCTCCCGCTCGGGTCTGAAACCACACTGTTCCTCAGGAATCACATGTGGACACACATTCTCCACGAGACGTTCTAACATGATCCTCGAAAGTATCTTCCCAGTATGTGCCAGGAGAGTTATTCCTCTGGAATTACCACACACTGACTTATGTCCCTTATATAGGGATTAGAATGACGTTTATCCATTCCTGTGGCACAGAGGACTCAGTCCAAACTTGACACAACAGGCTATGAATTTCGGAGGATATGTGATCCCCACCTGCTTTCAGAATTTCAGCTGGAATACCATCCAGCACAGGAGCTTTGTTGGATCTCAGTTTCCGTATTGCCAGTTTTACTTCTTCAATGGAAGGCGCATCGTCCATGTGTTGCATTATCACTCTTTGGGGGATATTATTTATGACATCCATGTTCACTACAGATGGATTATGGAAAAGTTCCGCAAAATGCTCCCGCCATCTGCTCATTATTCCAGGAAGACACTTAATAACCTCATTTCCGTCTTTTGATTTCAAGGGCACATACGTTGAGGACTGCGGTCCAAAAGCTTGTCGAAATAAGCCGTACAAGTTTTTAATGTCTTTCCTTTCATAAGATGCCTGTATTCCCTCAGACAAATTGCTCCAACAGGTATTTTTGAGCCTCCTTAATTCCTTTTGCAGTTCTGCTTTCTGCGCTCTGTATACCTTTTCTAGTTTTTCTTTGCCCTTAATGTTTGGGTTAAGAAGTTTTTCATAAGTAGACCTCTTCGTTGCCAGTAGCTCATTTACCATTGCATCATTGGAGTCAAACCAATCTCTATGTTGTCTCCTCTTAAAACCCAGCACATCCGCTCCAGCCTTATATAATCCTTCTCGAAAAGATTGCCATGAACCTTCAAAATAAATATTACTGCCTCTATCCCGAAATAGCTGTGAGACCTGTGGCTGTTTATGTTGTCCTACATAAATTCTTTGGGGGACTTGCACACCTGCACTGCGCTTTCTTGTACGAACCCTGAATTTGAACTTAGCCCTAACCATTTTGTGATCAGTATCACAATCAGCTCCTCGCAATACTCTGAGACTACACAAATCCTGTAGGTCAGATATCCGAGTTAATACAAGGTCAATAATGTGACCTTGCTTTGATTTTGGATGAATCCAGGTGACTTTATGTTTCAGCTTATGGGGCAAAAATGTGTTCCCAACAGCCAACCCTAGTTCAGAGCACATTTGTAGCAGGTGTAAGCCATTTTTGTTCACCTTACCTATTCCATACCGCCCAAGTATATTCCAAGCACTATTGTCGCTGCCAACACGTGCATCGAAGTCGCCGAGCACAACCAACTTCTCATTCAGAGGGACTGAGAGGATACTACTTCTAAGTTCCTCATAGAATGCATGGATATTTTCTTCATTTGCTGAGAGTGTGGGAGCATAGATGGAGAAAACAGTCACAAAGCGTCCACAAGAGAGAGGGATCCGGAGTTTCTTCATGCGGTCATTTATACTTTGTGGTTGTTCTAGGTCTTTCAGTAAATTACTTCTAATTGCAAACCCAACACCACCCTCCCTTTTGTCTCCCTTTGGCCTCCCAACCCAGAACAATGTGAAGCCGGTTGCTCTTTCAACAAGATGATCTTCACCTGAACATCTTGTTTCAGATAGAGCTGCAATATCAACATTAAAACGTCTCAGCTCCTTCGTTACTAGAGCTGTTCTTCTTTCAGGCTTATCCGCTCGATCCAAGAGAGTTCTCACATTCCAGCATGCCGAGTTAAGTAAGACCTTTTTCCTCGCATACTTTTTATTATTGCTTATATTTCTTCGTTCGTTCCTGTTATTTTGAACCACCGTTAGCCGCAGTAAACTAACCAGCAGAGTGCGGACAGACAATTTTTAATGCACCTTTTCTAGCACCTTCCCAGTATATCTAGGTGAGCAGTGTTCTCCTTAAAAGGGCTGCTCAGACACAGGATTCTCCACCGAAAACAGCCCCTGTCCATGAAGACATGTTAGCGATGTTAAGATAAGAACCCTGCCGCCTTATGTGCAGATTTGTAACTGTATGCTTCCAACCGGTTAAGTCTGCATACGTCGCTACTCGTCCATCGCCACAGGACTTTTCTCTCCTCCTTTCTTCTTTCTTCCTCTCCTCTCCTGCCCTTCTCGCTCCCTTTACCTTCCTCCCTCCCATCCATCCTTCTCCCTTCTCTCTCTCTCTTTCTTTTCCCTAATTTATTCTCGGGTCATACTAAGATGACTGTGATTTGACAGTGTTTTGTCTTGTTGGGGACATCTGTACTTCATTGGATTTTAGTAACAAACGCTTGTACAACACCTTTGCCACTCTCTAGGTCAAAATAGTATAATCCAGTGACAAGCGAGAGTAAGATGACTAGTACTAAGTTGACTGCAGGTTTTATATCAGAGTATCCTCTCCTAGGCTTTTCCTCAAAAGAAGACTGCAAGCCAGCAGTGGTAGGTCAATTTGAATTCGGAGTTTTATTCTCCTATACTGGTTGTCCTAACCACGACCTCATAAAAAAAGAACCCTGCCTGCTCCCACAGAAGTCATGGACCTGGTTTTATGTCGGAGTGTCCTTCTCCTAGAACAGTTGCCTTCACTTGGCTAATGGGCGTTATCAACCCCACATACATAAAAAAAACAGAATATAAGAAGTACATAGAAAATACATAGAGATGTCAATATAAAAGATGTAGATATGAAAGGAGAAAAGTAAATGCAATGGAGATACGTATAAAATATTAAAAAAATATATATAAAAAACGATGTGTAAAAAACACATAAACACGATGTCTAAAACACATAAAGATACATAAAAAGTAAATATAAAAATATATAAAAATTAAATATAATATATATATATATATATATATATATATAAAGAAATGCATATAAAAATATACACACACACAGCACAGCACAACAACACGCGCACACAGAATTTAAACACACACACAGAAACAAAAAGTGTTGGGAGGACGTTACTACACAGTAGTTCTTACGTCCTTTTGACGAGTCTTATTTTTCATCCCGCAGGATGCCAACAGTCACCCTCCTCACCAAGCGAGCTTGGTGGGGTTGCCAGTTTAGTCGCCGACGACCCGACCATGAGACAGGTTGTAGTGGATTTCATGTTACCAGTAAAGCTCAGGAATACTTATAAGAGCGACCTGACATGCGTGTGTGTATACACATATATTCATGTATGTATGTGTGTATGCATACATGTACGTATGTATTATGTATGCGAGTACAAACTATTTTGGTGATCCCTTTATATTGCTTGCATTATTTGGCCATTCACTGAAGAATGTAAAACTATTGCTCCAAGGTCTACACCGACCCAGGGTAGTAGCCCCTATCAGGGTTCCAGTCATAAGTTAAGTAGCATGTGTCAGTATTGCCTATTACCTTACGTCACTTGCAGAAACCCGAACGGATTAAGGACAGATGAGGTCCTCAATTTTTGGATGTTCCTCGAAGAGAATGTAACTCATTAGGCAGCCTGCATCCCGATAACTCCTGCGCTCATTGACATTTGTATCACGAGACTAATAGACCCTTCAAGGACAACGGAATGGGACTGACTCGGTAAAAACTATATCCAATATAATAATTTTCGCCGAGCAGATACTTTTGTAAAGTCTAATGCTTTGCTTGGCAAAGCGACAAGAGTCACGAAACACATATATATATACACACGCAAAGACAAACACAAACATAAACATAATTTGATATATGTCTGTGTGTCTATATGTACGTATGTTGGTAGGTATTGATAGATGTAAAGGTAAAAAGGAATATAGAGATGTATGAGGGCTGTTTGAAAAGTTGATAAACAGATCAAGATACATTCATCAAATGCAACTCAATGAATTTTATTTTTTAAGTATATCTCCATTGTGATCCACAATTATCTTCCAACGGTGTTGCAGTACTGGGATCCCATTGGTGACGATGCTTTCATCCTGTTGGTTAACAATAATCTTCAATAGCAGTATGTTGTCATCCCTGCGATACTGGTCACCAGCCTAGCGTTTGCTTCTTTTTTGTTTTGTTGCGGGAACAGATGATAGACGGATGGGGCCAAATCAAGAGAAAAGTGAGAGTGATCAAACAATTCAATCTACAGTCACACACAGCAGACATTGAAAACAAGGACTTGTATGCTGGAGCGTTATACTGATGAAACAAAGCCACTTTGTTCAGTCTTACTCGGTATGGAGTAGTACTCTCCATTGAGGGTGTGGCCCATTTCGACTGCCAACCAAATACGAGTAATTGTGTTTAGTCGGTAGAAAAAGATGAAATCTCTATTTGAGTGTACGTCTTTCTGTTGGTTTCTTTACGTCTCTGTAACCTAGCGGTTTGGAACATATAGACCGGTAGACTTACAGCAAAATATGAACAATTTAAAAAAAACGAAAAAACTGGGATCAATTTATTTCATTAAACATTTTAATGCGGTGCTAGGGATAACAGACTGAAATAAATAAACATTAAAGTATGAAATATGTTGAATACATACTGCTGTATTTCAGGGACGGAGAGACAATTAAATTAACCTCCGTTTGACACGAATGAAATAATTCCACCGATTAGAACCTACACGCCGGCAGAAATACAGCAACGCAAATTGTCGAAGGTTTTTTCAATCAAAAATGTGTGCTTCAGTCACACAATTGAGGATTTAATCCAAAACGTGTGTGTATGAAATGTACGGTCTCAAAAATAAAATATAATTTTCTCATTTGCCGGCAATGGCAACATGTTTAGGGCACACTGTTAAAGTGTGTAGATAGTATGACGTACACAATTACCCCGCTAGACAACAGGGCCAATTTTTAACACGACAAGGCTAACGGCCGCTCCCAAAACTTCAAAATGTTGTTGTTACCATTATTATTGTTCAAATCACTGTTTGAAGTCGAATTCGGAATTTTGGGTTTAGAAGGTCGGGCACTTAACCGCTACGCCATATGCATGTTGGTAATTGTTGAGTGAAATTAGGGCTTATAAATCTAATATTTTTCTATCCTTTGTTAATACCGGTTCTCATATGCTGCTCATATCCGCACTCGGTCTGCTTAGGAGGCTGTTGTGTCTTAGCATATGTGCTGCTTCTTTTAGTTTTCGTATTTACCAGTGGTGATCTCTGTCTATTATTTCAACTTCATCCCACAGGGGGAGGTGGTCTCCAGTTTTCCATACATGATCAGCTATACCCGATTTATCAATATCTCCTCGTGTCACAGGTTTGTGATGTTCGTCTACCCTTATTTTGAGAGGGCGACATGTTTCGCCTTTGTATAACCAACCACAGCTGCACGGGATGGAGTACACGCAGTCTTTGGTTATATTCTCTTCTACTGGTGGTTTTACACAAAGGAGATATTTGCGAATTGTTGTATTACTCTTGAATACTGTTCTGATATCATATGGGCCGCATATCTTTTGTACCTTTTCGGAGAAGCCTTTCACATAGGGTAGACAGATTGTGGACAGTTTTTTGGTCTCATCCTCTCTCTTCTTCATAACTGGAATGGATAGTATACTTTTGGCGTAGTTGTTGGTTAAGAGATCGTTATTGAGCTAGATCATTTCTTCGTGGTGTGTACCACGATCGCTACTTATATACTTTGCACGATGTTTTAGGCACTGAGTAATCCCTCTCTTTACACTGTATGGATAGTGGGAATTGAAGCTGAGCTATCGTCCAGTAAAAGTCGGCTTGCGGTATAGGGATGTCTTGAATCCATACTTGGTGCGTGTTATTAATACATCCAGGAATGCCAACTGATTGTCATTTTCTGTACCATTGTGAACTGTATGAATGTCTTTATTGAGTTCACATCATCTAACATTGTTCACATTGTTACATCATGTGAACTCGATAAAGCCATCAAACTACAAAAGAACATAGCCTTTTTTCTCCCGATATTAATGCAGTGTACGCAGATAGCACGACACAACTTCGTGAATAGATCTGCTCTTGTTTGTTCAGAAATGTACTTTTGTATATAGATACTTAACAAATACTTCCGTAGTGCAGATTCTAGGAGAGGTGACTAAAATATGAATGTCTAACAAAGATGTCTATGTGTCAGTTCGACTCTATGGATGATATGAATATGTTTAAGTATATATTGTGTCCATTATGCTTGAGGTGTATGAGGTCATCTGATGAGAACTGCTTTCTTTATATTGATGTAAAGCTTTCATTCATCAATTTAAGGAGTCGCTCGGAATGGCCCGGGTGAAATGAGATTTGTACATCTTAATTACTCATTTGTATATATATATGTATATATATATATATATATATATATATATATATATATATATATATATATATATATATATATATATATATATATATATATATATAAGTTTCTTTTTCCGTATGGTATACAAAAAAGAAAAAAGATAATGATGATTTTAGAACATCCCTAAATATCCTGTTATCAGGATATCTATTATATCCCTTGATCGGAGACGGTGTGAGAAAATGTTTTTTTCTCACACCGCCTCCAATCAAGGGATATAATAATTATCCTGGAAACAGCTGTAAGATCTTCTACTTATAAGTGTTCTAAAATCTTCACAGTCTGAGTTTTTTATCTCATTCTGAAAAAAAAGAAATTATATATATACACATGCTGATATATGACCTACGTTGGACTCCTCATCGGCATAATCCCCGAACCTGGAGCTTAACTATGGAGTATCCACAACACTTACTCAGCATTACCTGACAACTTTGGGTCGAATTGACACTACTTTCGCTCATGACCTCGTATATATATATATATATATATATATATATATATATATATATATATATACATACATATATACTACTATACTCTCTAGTCTGACCTACTATACTGTGAAGTCAACAAAATCAAATACAATGAGCATGCTCGTACTTTAAATTATAAAATATAAAATTGTGACAATTAACTAATCGCACCCTGTATGTGCACGTGCGTGTGTGTGCGTGTATCGGAGGAGGTACCCAAAGTCGCCGGAAAAATTCTCTGTGCCACAAGCCCATTATAGCGCAGTCCTCCGCCACCAGAAGCCACTGGATGCTAAACCCAGGTCTCAGTCTGCAGACCGGGGTCTTCCTTTGGGTTCATTCTGCCACGTGGTGCATCTTTGCTTTGCAATGCTTCTCCCCTATTACTCTGATGGCCGAAACAAAGGAACAACATGCTGCCTTGAATTTCTGTTTTCTGCTGAGAAAAACGCCAGCTGGAACAGTTACCGTGCTTCAAACAGCTTATAAAGCCGCTGCCATGAGCAAAACTCATGATTACGAGTGGTTTTCACGCTATGGAATGGTCACTTGTCGCTTGTAGACCAACCTCGTTCAGTGTGTTCGTCGATCTTCCGAATGAATCAAAACTTACAATTGTACACCGTGAAAATTCATGAACTGTTCTTGGAGCACCTTCACCGAACATTTGACGAAAGTGTTGGTATGATTGGAGCGTTCTCGAGCAGCTGTCAACGGATTTCCATCTAGGAATTACGAATGAAAAGAGCTGCAGTAAAATGTGTGCCTCGCTTGCTCACAGAATATCGAAATCAGTCACAGCAGATTGAGTGTTGTGAACTAACAAAACAGATGGAATTTGATCGGGGCCTTTCTTTGAAAGTCATCACTGTTGACGAAAGGTGGTGTAATGTAACGTGAAGATGGGAAAGAAGTGAAGAAAAAAATGAAGGAGCATCTAAAAGGCGTCACATAGCAAGAGTTCTAGGATTGCTTAGAACAATGAAAAATGCGTCTGGACCGATGCATTCCTTCAAATGGAGAATATTTTGAAGGCGATGCAAGTGTAAATATGCAGAAATATTCCGGTGTCTTTGGGGTACAGCTACTTATATATATATATATATATATATATATATATATATATATATATATATATATATATATATATATATATATATATATGTATGTATGTATATATGTATGTATGTATGTATGTATATATAACTTAAATTTACAGAAAAACAAAAGACGAAGGACAGGTGTATAAACATATAAACAACAAACAGGTGTATTAGTTTAACATTCAGAAAGGTGAAAGTTTCTATTACGTTTCGAGCCTACGCTCTTCAACAGAAAGTAACATATCTGCGTACATCTGTTTGAATTTAATGCCAGTTAATATATCAGTGTTGAGTATCAAAGCATTTTTTAGAAACGAATTCTTATGAGGAAGGTAAAGATTATAGGCGAATGTGGTCTTGTTAGTAAAACATCCATTTCGAAAGATTGATGCGGGTGAAACCTTTCGACTCGACTCTCATGGTAATTCCATAAACAACCCAATTGATCATGCATACTATCTATATTCCTTGTACCAACTAAATGGAATGAAATAATTTGGAGCAGAAAAAATGTTTTCTATATAAGTACTTTAATGAAAATTCCCATGTATTAGTAAATATTAAAATGATTGCGTGTATTGTAATTTTGCACCACTCATCGGTTTCCGTTTTGAAATACGGAGTACGGTTTTTTCTTTACGTTTAACTAGGTCAAATTATACAATTTGCGCAATTGTTTTATGTTACAAAACAATGGTTCTACAGAATTATATTGGAATCAAACATTCAAAAATGATAAATACGAGTTCATTTCAATAATCCTCTTATTTGAGGAAGCAACACAGTAGTTAGTTTTCTTTAAAAATAAAAATAAAAACAAAAAAAAAAAACGAACAAAAACCTCGTTCAGTGCAAATTATGAAACTTTAATGTGTGTCCCAATTCTATTCTTAGGCAGTTATTATTCACATTAATAATATAACTTATTGTTCTTTTAAATATGGAAAACGTATTTATTACTTGCATTTCCGTTTAAGAATATCTTGACTTCCATACAATTGTAGCTATATCTCTTTCTCTCAGGGTGATACAAGGGTCGATTGAAAAGTTCGTGGGCTGACCGAGTTACGCTGATGGAATTTGACAAAAGGAGACCAGCAAAATTATTACATCGGAGTTTCAGTTCTTGTTTCCCATTGGTGAAGAAGCTTTTACCATATTAGTAGCAAAACGTAATCAAGAGCAGATATGACGTCCACGATGCTGCGAGACAAGTTCCAAATGAAGCGAAATCAGAAAAATTGGGAAGAGGATCAACCAGTTCAAGCCAGTTAAAACCAATGACACGTACGCTGGAACATTGCGCTGTTGAAACTAGACCACTATCGTCAGTTTTCCTCGACGCTTGATCTTGATAGTATTTCGTAACTACTTCAACAAGAAGGCATTGTACTCTTCATCGAGACTGTGGCCCTTTTGAACATAATAAATTAACACCATGCATTCAGCATTAAAACGTATTTGAGGGCATCACATTCCTTGCACGTGAATTGATCTTGGCTCTCTTTAAAACACGCGAGGAGGGTTATTTATACTGCGTGTGTTGCCTCTTTGTTAATGGCTCAAATTTATGAACCCAATACTCATCCTGGTTTAGGAAACGGGCTGGAACTGAGTCAAACAATGTCAAATATTCCCCCGATGTTGTCAGCTTGTGCACTTTTGATCAGGTTTCAAAAGATGCAGCAGTCACCGAAGAGAAACCTTCGTCACGTGACTTTCATTGTGCAGAATACTCAAAGTTCTCTCATGGAATATGCGAATAACATTGCATATTTAATTTTTAGTCAGTCAGCTGTCCTACATCAACATCCGCTTAAACGATCAATGTTTTCCTATGTGGTGACATTAAGAAAACATTCATAGTCTGGACATTGATCAAAACTTTCCGTCCTCCTTCTAATATCAATTGTCCACTTTTGCACTGTTGATAATACTGGAACTTCATACCCTGACGTAGCTACTATGTCATCATGAATATCCTTGGAGGCTAAACCTGTCTCCTGCAGGAAACCTGTTTCCTGCAGGAATCTTGTTACCTGCACGACGATGCCAAATTTTATCCATTTTAGAAATAAATCACTAGCATTTATTTTACAAGTCCTCTTTGAACAGCCAGATGTCAGTTTACCTGGCAAAAAATCATGACGTTTTTATAAGGTGCTCACGAACATCCACATATCTACGCACACACATGTAACAGGATGAAAGGGAGAGACTCTTGAAATTGACCATGCAAAAATTCCTGGTTGATACGATGAATATACATCACCTATCGTCATCAAATATCAAAAAATCCTAGAACAGAAGACGTTTAACGTTTGCCGAGCGAATGCAAAAGATGTTTCAAGGACGGGTCCCCAAATGAAGGCATCTATTGTGTAGAGTGCTGGTCTCAACTATTTTTAATCTATGGACCCCTTTGATTCCTAGTTTATTTGGATGGAACCCCACTAGCTGTTCGGCGTTTAAAGAATTATATATCTTTTGTAATTAAATACTATTCGGAAGCGTAAAACAAAAATTCTTAAAATATTCAATGAATTGTAAAAGTATGAGAAATTTATTGCGGACAAATTTTCAAGAAACTCTTCTCTGGCCCCATAACGGCTATGTGGACCACGGTTATGAAACACGGGTCTATATATTTGCAAAATGTCTATCTTCTTAAACTTGTATACAGAAAAATCACACACACAGGCGTATTCAAATGTCAATGTAATGATATATATCCTCTAATAACAGTTGTATTCACTTCCATGCAACTTAGGTTATTGTATGACGAGCCTTCGAAATTTCAAGTTGCATGGATCTCAACAAAGCTGTTCTTAGTTAATAATGTATGTATCTCCTACCAAATGTGTTGAGGAGCTCCGTACTTCGTTTTTCAATCAGGCCTAACTCACACATACACACATGTATATATATATATATATATATATATATATATATATATATATGTATATATATATATATATATATATATATATATATATATGTATATATATATATATATATATATATATATATATATATATATATATATATATATATATATATATATATATATATATATATATATATATATATAATTATAAAATATGGTAATTAATCATATATTAATTAATATCGATTAATCATCAGGAGGCCAGCACATCTAAAGAATCAAAGAGATTCAGAAATAATATCTGCAATCTCAGGGGATTAAGGTACATTTTTAAAAATAACGTTGACCACTAACGTGGACAATTGATGTGCTAGAAATAGATCACATCTTGTGTCTATTAAGACCTAATTGCTCTCAACATGAAATATAGCAGCATACCAAAACGTAAGCGGGCAAGACATCTAAAATCACCTAAAAAAAACATTATTAAACAGGTACCGGTTTCGGATTTAACACATCTTACCGATTGTCCATTCCTCTTCAGCCTGATTTGTAATGTAACCGGAATCATCAGAATCGTATACAAAGTTGCCCAACGCCATGGGTGCGCGTGTATGGCGACCAAAGCCGTGTGAGTAGATTTGGTAGACGGAAACTGAAAGAAGCCCATCGTATATATGTATATGTGTCTGTGTGAGGTGTATGTGTGTGTGTGTGTGTTTGTGTGTGTGTTTGTGTGTGTGTGTGTTTGTCTCCCAACATCGCTTGAGAACCGATGTTGGTGTGTTTAAATCCCCGTCACTTCGCAGTTCAGCAAGAGTAACCGAGAGAATAAGTACTAGGCTTACAAATAATAAGCCCTGTGGTCGATTTGCTCAACTAAAGGCGGTGCTCCAGCATGGCCACAAACAAATGTCTGAAACAAATAAAAATAAAAGAATAAAAGAATTTCAGGAGAACCTTAATTCATGTTATTTTCCCATTATGCAGCTGTTCAGCTGTGTAACATTGCAAGCAAGCAAGATTGAAATTCATTTTCAATATATTATATATATATTTGTGTGTGTTTTTAAGTCTGTATATGCACATACTCAAACTCGCACAAGCTCAAATACACACACAAACGCACACATACACACTTTGACAAGTATATATATATATATATATATATATATATATATATATATATATATATATATATATATAACGTTTATGTAATTTCGCGGGTGTGTGCGGTTGTGACTCTATGTGTGTATATGTCATTGTTTTAACGAAAGATACACATAAATAAAGTACTTTTCATATTTTCGCCATTCTAAAACTGTGGCATCCCACCGTAGCCGTGGCGAAATGATTGAAACCAGCCATTGAATTATATAATATATATTCAAGAATAATTTTCTCATTGAAACATTCCATTTATGGCATAAACTGAACCAAAACCAAGCAAACAGTAAATATTTATTCGAACACGTTCATAGTAAGAGTCACCTGCTAAACCTGTTGCTGCAGGAATGTAAATTGACTCAGTTTCAAACTCGACCAAACGCTTTCAATAATATAGCTAATGATTTTCTTTTTATTTTTTGTACCCTCCATTATAATTTTGATGTAATTTGTTTGTGTAAGATTAGAGTCTTTTATTCTCAGATCTTTGGTATTAGTACTTACAGTGAACATCCAATAGCTGGTTCGTTTCCTATTAGTTTCTCTTTTCATCTTTTTCCTGTTACAATATTTTAATAACCTACTTAGTAATATTATGAACGTTCTGACCAAGTAACAGCATGGACTAACGCTTACAAATGAAAATGATAGGTTGTTTACTTTCTGTTGATAACATTAATCACTGTTATGATATAATGTGCAAAAGATTATCCGATGTCTATTTTTCTAGATCAGAGGATTAGATATACTTCAGTATATCTAAGAAGATAAAGAATAATTAGGACAGTACACTAATCGACTGAAGTCAATTTTAGACCCTGTGTTGCTGTAATAGACATTAGAATTACCAATTATTTAGTATTGATATACGTATGGCTTTGAAAATCTAGCCATTTTCACTCGTTGCAGAAGATATATCGTAAAATAGGTGTAAACTCCGTAAAAACTAACGCCTTTCACTATATTTCATTCTATTTCTAACAATTTTGAATTACTTGGGCACAATTGATCATTATACTGATTACTCTTTTCTCCCATTATACATATAATTGTAAATACTTACAGTACTTTGTCTCTCAGATCAAGTATATTAATTGCGACTTCAGTATCTGGGTTCGGGGAGAGATGTTATAAATCTTATTTTCAAGAATTTGATCGTTCTGAACACTTTTCTATAATTTGTTTATAATTTGGTGATTTGAATTTTTGGCACAAAGCCTTACATTTTAGGTTAATATTGATTACAAATTTTGGTACAAAGCAAGCAATTTGGAGGACTGGGTTACGTCGATTAAACCACCCCCATTGTTGAACTGGTACTTATTTTACCGACATCTAAGAGGATGAAAGGCAAAATAGATCACGGTGTTATTTAATGTCAGAACGTAAAGGCGAACTAACTGGCAGAATTTGTAGTACTCCATGTTAATGTAAGAATTCAGTATTGACTTATTTAATATGTGGTTGTATAAATTACATGTTAATGTAATAATTCCGTATCGCGTTATTTAATATGTGGCTGTATAAATTTAAAGTTAGTGCAGTTTATATTATCTCGTATATTGAGAAAAAGGAAAGAGTGCACGGCCACTGTAACCTGCCTTTCAGTGCGTTGCAAGATAAATGCTAGCCATATTTTCATATGACATCCCCCTCTCTTCTTTCTTTTAATATAACTGATCATACAGACATGGAATGAAATCTTTCGTCCTGGTTTCTGAGAAACGCCACTATTTTTAGTTTAAGACTGCTTATATTAATAGTTATCGCCAAGCCAACATGGCAGTCCCAAAATTAGGACGAAAGCTGCTGCTTATATTATTTTCCTACTATAGGCAGAAGGCTTGAAATTTCGCATATTTGAACGAAATGCCTCTAAGCATTTTCTCAGGCGTGCTAACAATTTTGCGATTTCGCTGTCTTAAGAAAACTATTTAGAATATTCCGTTCAAATTTTAACACTAGTTCAGCTGTTTCTGAGAAGAGGGGAGAAGTAGTTCTCCTCGACCTCAGCACTATGCTGATACTTATTTTATAGAATCCGGAAGAAAAAAATGCGCAACGGATCTAGATGGAATTTTGAACTCAGAACATACAAATTTAAGACATACCATTAAGCATGTTGCCTGGTATGTTAATAATTCTATCGTCATGCTGCCTTGAAAAAAAAAAACGTTATAATTATGATTTCAAATATTGGCACACGTCCAGAAATTTCGGAATGAGGGTGCTAGTCGGATGTATCAACTCGTGTGTTTGAGTGATACTGAATTTATCGACCCTGAAATGATGAAAGACAAAATCGACCTCGCTGGCATTTGAACTCAGAAAGCAAAGCTGGAACGAAATGTCACTAAGTATTTCGTCAGGTGTACTAATCATTCTGTCAGCTCACTGACTTAAAAAATAAAACAATATCAAAAACTTGCCTATATTATTTCAACAAACATTATACCATAAAGGTTTTTAATGAACCCAGCTACTTCAATTGCAACACTCTGGAGATATGCGTATAAAGTCATGTCTCTTTTCCTATCCCTTTTAGCTTAATTTATTGATATAGATTTACTGTCTCTCGAAGATTCCATCTCATCAATTCACATCAGTATCAATCAATAAATCATTTCAGCCTCTTCTTTCTCACAGCTGAGTAACCGGCTTCTTTGCATTTCCCACAACACTCGATTTTGTAATGCATGTTCATCATTGTTACCAAATACACTGGAAGTCGACTATTGAACGGAAATTCGTATGATTCATTTTGATAAAAAACAAAAAAAACACGTGATAATATTATCCTTATATAATGTCATATAAGAAGTAACTCCCACAGATTTAATCTCAGTCTGTTATACTACTTTGTAGTTTTCTGCTAGTTTTGCAATGTATTCTGTCAAGAGTAGGATCTATCACTCTTCTTATTTCAATATTCATTTCTCCATGCCATTCACACAATGATGCAACGAACTACCACGACCAGCATTTATAGAGGGTTGCGAAATGGTTCATTGAAATGATATTTATGCGGATTAAATATATATTTTCATAGGAAGTTAGCAATTTCGGTGAAATACCGATTGCGTCTTAAACCAATACATGTAACCCTCCGTAGTTTAAAGTTTGTCTAGCTTGTGTTACTCTTACTCATGTGTTACTTCCACGCAGGCGCACACACATGCATACGTACACATATTACACACACACACACACACACACACACACACACACACATACATATCCGAGATGGTACTGAAAATTCCCTGGTTTTAAGTGTATCGTTAAAAGCCTGGCTGGAGGCCTAACATTTCTAGTTCTTGCACGTAGCTTAAAAAGACAAGAACAGCTGCAATAGCTGGGTGAATTTGAGGGTGGAATATGTTGAATAAAGTCATAATTAACTGATCCTCCAGCATGTTCTTTTATCCACGGCAAGTAACTTTTCAGCACGACTTCATATATAGAATCTACTTGTGTACCTAACCAAGTTAAAATTTTATCTATCCGTTCTGATGAAGGAGCCTCTGGAGTTTACTAATGTCTGCTTCAATTACTGGCTGAAAATTCTTAGTGAACTACATCTGCCAACATTATCATGCAACTCCAAGCTCTCAGATTCACCTGTCGAACTTCGAACGACTTCTGGCCTCTTATTCTTTGAGAGTATGTAATCTGAAGAAGTTTGCCCTATAGTAAATGTATATATTTTCATACTTGATAGTTAATCATCTGGTATTTTAAAGTTTGCCTTCACTTTTTACATGTATACATGCATATATATTTTGTGTATTAAAACCTACGGTTTATTCTGCTTATTTGATTCCTTGTTTCCCTATCTGCCCACTTGAATTCTCCATATAGCCACTCTCTACCCTGCTGACTTCATCTTCATTAAAGATATCGGATTGTAAGTTCAAATCATGTAAACGATACTAAGTGTTTCCTATGTTGAGATTCTCTCGATCTCATTTGATTTCGTTATATAAGCTGTTTTTTTTACCCTGTCGCTGCATACCAGGTTGATTGAAAAAAAAAAAAACTGGAGTTTTTCGATTTATTTCAATCAACTAAAAATACTGATAATGCTTGTTTGGAGCCCCAAACATATTTTTAACCTCGTCCATGTAGTTATATCTAAGCCCGCGCAGAAATGAGCCTTGACTCGGAAAAGGTGGTAAACTGATGGTACAAAGCTTGGGCTTCGGGCAGGGTAAGGCAGCACTCCATCCCTTCAAATTTCGTACGTTTACATTCGATCACATTGGGCAGAGTGTGCTTCGGCATTTTCATGCTGTAGGAGTGATTGCTTTCGATTGGCCAATGTCGAGTAACGAGTCTTCAAATACCCTTATACTGGCTGCAGTTTTGAGCATAAAAATTATAATTAAGAGCATGATCACCTGAGATAAACTCCACGTGCAGCAACGCACTCAAAATACCACCACACTTTTAACATGACGTTTTGTTCGGACCACCCTTTGTTGACAAGAGCTTCTGAAGCGTGGTTTAAATGACGTCACTGATTTTTTTATTAAGAATACAAAATATATCCATTGTTGATCTCTAGTTGCAATTCGACGCTCTGAACGGACATCTGAAGACGGTGTTGTAAAATTGGCTGTGGCTTGGCAGTAGTGGTGGTGAATGCCGTTGGGGGCATATGTCTTGTAGTCGGTGAAGGCGTTGGGGGCATATGTCTTGTTAGTAACCATTGACATGGAGGTCGCTGACAAATGCAACATTCTGGTAACAAACACTTAATTGAATGCAGCAACACCACCAAAGAGTTAACACTTCTATACTAGCCACGGAGAAGAAATTCACCATATAAAGGAATTGGATCTTTCCCGCTTGGCTGCCAATTTCAATTTCTGTTCGAACTCATTTCATATTTAGTTTAATAATACACTTTTATAGGCTAATCATTGCCAAGGAAATCATTTTCGCTATAAATAAATAAAGAGTTATCTATTTAAGTTTGAAAATTGTTGGTTACGTTAACCAATGGTAAGCCACAGACAACTTCATGTTTGTTTCCATAGTAACAACCTGAAAATGAGAACTCTTTTGTCTGCGACATAGCACGTGTTGACAAATATATTGAAACCACTAGCTGACACTGTGTTTGCTGTTTTACCTATCTGGAAATTTTATCGTTCTGTTTGATCATGGTTGCAAGCTCCGGTAAGCTAGCATATATGATAGAGGTCGCATGAAATGCATACGGAATGCTTAAAACTACAAAAGGCGTATTGTTTAAGTGATATTTTCAGGGTATTGACAAAATGTGCTGTCACACAAAAAATGACAGCTTCCAGATCATGTTTCCTGACTAGGTGAAAATGATCAAATTTTAGAAACCTCGATAACTTTGAACAAAAGAAAAAAATAATTCTGGAAAATTGAAATATTTGCAGCCATTTCAAACCGAAAACTATATTAATGTACCAACGTTGGACCGGTAGCTCGTATAAACAGCCACGACATTTAATATCATCGCCGACCACATCAGTGTAAAGAACGCCATCAACAAATACCACCATACCAAGACCAAGCTACTACCGCGGCATTCACCACCATCCGCCACCAACGGCGCGACTCCCATTATTGTGAATTCTACAGCATCAACAACACCATCATTTGGAAATCGCATGCTAGTAACACAAGCAGTGGATTAAGACGGGATCACTGCCCATTGAGATATCTCACTGGCAGCATTTACCCAGAAATATGCACACATACACGCAAACATACAGATATGCACATATCTACGCACATACTCTACCCCGCATATATATGCATTACACTCACACCCACACGCGCACACCCACCCACGCGCACACCCACACATGCGCGCACAGAAACAAATATATATATATATGTGCGTACATACTGTGCGCATGTATAAGGTTGTCTTTCAGTACTTAGCAGTTGATTTTCGTTTGTCCACATATTACGAGCCAGTAAGTTTGAGTATTCTGCACGAACACATAATGGAATAAGAACATTTGAATTAAGTACTATTTTTGATTTCATCAACTAAATTCTCCAAATGATGAGTTAGTTAGGCCACAGTTCAATGACTGTTGTATATAAAACATATACGAGTCATATATAAATACATACATGCGTTTATAAATGTATGTACATGTAAATATAGTCTTTTACTTTTCAGGTAGGTAGGTGCATTAGTCCATCAGCCCATCTGCCATCAATCCTCGACAAACAGCTATTGACAGCCTATAAATGTAAGATGAACCCAAATTGAAGTATTTCTTTCACATCTGGGATGGTCATCTGCAACATATGCAAATATGTTTGACAATTTGCAAATAAAGGCTACACAGTCGATTGGCGTTGAAATTGTTATGGACACAACTTTTTGTCTGCATCGGGGTCCCGCACTTGCCTCACACCATATTTTCAGTATAAACCATAACAGTGTGTACATTTGTACCTCTAGTTCCAGTATCTTTCTGGATCATTGAGTTCCCCAAAATATTGTAGCTAATATCATAGTCTATATTATTGTTTCTATTTTTCATTTCCAACATATCATAATCTATATTTCTGCGACTACTTATTTATTAATATATATATTCATTTCAATCCATTCATTTATACTCTTTCATCTATGCTAAGATCGATATTTCTCTAATATTTTATACTCTCTGCAAACTATCTATTTCACATTTCTGTCAGTCTAGAACAAACGAAAGAAATAACGTACATAGACAAATTTACACATATACAGTTTTCAATATATGAATGATTAACACAATCAACTTAATCTGTACTACGTGACACAAAGTAAACAGATACATTCCATCGTCAAATTGATATACATCATTAATATAAATATTACTTATCAATGGAATAATTCTCCATTTTAATTTTCGGCTTTGCTTTTTAGGGAATGAAGTGCCATGTAACAATATGACAATATTCAAAACGGAAATGAGTAATGATAAGATTCGTCACAATAATGTCCGTTATATATTGCTTACAATGAACAAATGCCATTGATTTATACATGCCTTTTTTAAGTCTGTGCTGGCGCGTTTGTGTGTGTACAAAAACACATAGTCATAGAAGTGTTGAAGGAAAAAGAACCCCACAAAATTCATCTCATGGGCATTCAGTATTAATTTTATTAGACCAGGGGTTCTCAACCGGTGTGCATATGGCCCTTAAGGTCCAAATAAGATTTTGATGAGTCTACGCAACAAAACAGTAAATTGAGGATCCATAACAGTGTTTTAAGGACCCAGTAAAACATTTTGCGTTAGAGATTTATATATTGGTATGTATAGCAAGAAACAGCTAAATTTCATTCACTAACATTTTTCAAAGTTCAGCCAACGCAAGTTAATGTGTAAAAAGCAAAATAGGAATTCTGAAAGAAGCATCTATAAAACTAGTTTCTAAACATCAAATGGTTATGGGGTTCCAACAGAATAAAATAGTAATCAAAAGGGTTCATAGATGACAAATGGTTGAAAACCCTGTATTAGATAAACTCAAAGATGTCATTCTTTGATATTTTATTTACGCAATAAAAATGTTACACGCACACGCGCAAACACACACACACACACACACACGCACACACACACACACAGAAACACATACACACATATATATTGCTGTATAGTGAA
>NC_142930.1:41228506-41233506 GCF_046866305.1 Octopus bimaculoides | reverse complement strand
CATTCTCTCACATATGTATAGAGAACCAAGTATTGATTCATTGGACTTCTCTCTCAGCCCACTATCTAATAGAATTAAGAAAAAGTGAAGAATACTTTTCTGTTCCATGTGATCTGAAATGACTTAATTATAACATTATTGAAGTCTTCTTTTACACACTCAAAAAAGAAACATTCTGTGTTCCAGTAATTAATTACACATTAAATTCATCGAATTCTTCAAAAGAAATCGAATTAATTGTATAGATGCTAGATGTATAATTAGAGGCGATGATGTGATATATCTTTGTGTTACTCATTAACGTCATCTGCTAATCATTTCTTTCGATATCAGCCCTGTAATCTCAATCAGCTAGCAACATTAAGACAACAGACGAAATAATACATAGTATTTAAGAAATAACAATCTATTATATTTCATTTTTTGTTATATCTCTCCATATAATGACATAATTTAATCAATGCAGTTAATGATTTAATTCTCATTCTTGGGCTTATACCAATAATACAATTTTATTCTTACCTCACCACTCCTATAACATAAGATGTCAATAATTTCTTCACTTAATCCACACACTTCTCAAAAGATTTTAATCTTATATTTAATGTAGATTTTTCCGGACACATTCAAGTTACATTTTTTGTTTGGTTGATTTCTTCTAGATTTGTACTGGTATTTTTCATGTCAGTAAAGACGGAGTTGTATCTTGAACATGTCTCAAAAATGATAGACAGAGATTGACAGGTTTAAGTATAACGTATATTTGGCCTTTGTCATGTGCTAACGTTATTTCTATGACGTTCTAATTCAAGAAGATCTGTAATAGTTGAGATGGTTTGATCGCATAGGTTGTCATTTACTGTTTGTTGCTACTCAAGATCTCTGATGGATTTTATCCTCTTCACTCACTGTTTGAGTTCTAAACGATAATGTTATAGAGGCTAAACGCAATAGTAATTTGCTGGTAAAAATTTTGCTGTACTTTGCATCGCCATTAATCATAATCAAAAGACTGAAACGAAGACACTGTCATGAATTGAATCAACTGAGCCAATATTATACGATGGTCATTTTTTTGTAGATGAGTAGATTTTCCTATAAATATGCTATATCTATAATTCACTGAGAGATTGAAGTTTTTTGAAATGTTGACAGTACGCTGTCATGATTTCGGCCGTTATGAATCTAGCTGTTCACACATACACGGCCACACATGCAGACACAAACACACACGCTCCTACACATGAATATGTGTATATATATTTATAAAATTTCAGAAGTAAATTCACTGATATACAGAATAACCGGAGGAAGCTTGGATGTAAACCATGCCACGAAAGAACTATCTCTTTCTTTACAGAACATAGTATATCTATATATATAACATTTTTGTCTCTCTGTCTTTCTGTTCCGTCTGCATTCCGAAACGGCTCGACTAAATCATATCAAATTTCACAAGGTAATGATATCAGACACAGTGACTGTCAACATATAATTCAATTTCATTTGGACTAAAATAATATAACAGAGGCGCTAGTGGGTAATAAGTATACAAAGTGAAAAAATAAGACCTGTAAAGTAGTCTCTCTCTCTCTCTCTCTCTCTCTCTCTCTCTCTCTCTCTCTCTCTCTCTCTATATATATATATATATATATATATATATATATATATATATATATATATATATATGAAACTAAAAATGCATGTCTACCTGGCTCAAAGTGTGAACCACTCAAACTCGAGAAATACCGATCCGCTTTCTTTCAAATTTTACTCAAACCTTAATTAGGGCTCATGCAGTGTCATGGGAAACAAACATTTTCAACTTGTCTAAACTTACACTATTTCAGTATTACGTATCAAGAGTAAAAACTTAACATTTTTATTGTAATGTGAGATACATTCAGTTTAATAGCTTGTATGTTTAATATGCATATATATATATATATATATATATATATATATATATATATATATATATATATATATATATATATATATATATATATACATATATATATATATATATAGATGTATATGTATAAATGTATATACATATATGTATTTGTAAATATGCATTTATATATACATCTATATATATATATATATATATATATATATATATATATATATATATATATATATATATATATATATATATATATATATATATATATATATATATATATATATATATATGTGTATGTCTATATGTATAAAGATTTATACATATATATGTATGTGTGTATATGCATGATATAAAACTGTATCGCTCTCTCTCTTTCTCTCTCTCTCTCTCTCTCTCTCTCTCTCTCTCTGCAGCATTATGACTGGGTCCTGAAGCACCTACCATTCAAATGTTGATGTGATATATCTCGACTTTGCAAAAGCCTTTGACAAAGTTGATCATGGCTTGATACGTCACAAGCTGCGAAACCTTGGCATAACTGGTAAATTAGGAGAATGGCTGCATCACTTCCTGAATGGTAGAAGTCAGACAGTTGCAGCCAATGGAGAACTATCTAGGGAAACACAAATATTGAGCGGTGTTCCGCAAGGAACTGTCCTGGGTCCACTACTGTTCATAGTGGCCCTTCTGGACACTGTCACTAGCTACGCTGATGCCACAAAACTATCTCAGGCAATAAAGAATCCTGATGATATTGTAAGCCTACAGAATGACCTAAATGCAATATATGAGTGGGCAGAGCAAAACAATATGCAGTTCAATGCGGAAACATTTCAAGTACTGCGCTACAAGGCCACAAGTGACTCCCAACTGGCATACACAGGACCTGGAGGTACTGCAATCCCAGAACCACACGCCGTGAGAGACCTGGGCATCAACATGTGTAGTGATGCATCATTTCACATGCATATTGTCAAGTTGACAGCAAAGTGTAGACAGCTGGTAGAGTGGATCCTAAGGACATTCCGTACAAGGGATCAAAAAGTCATGTTGACTCTATGGAAGACATTTGTCCTGAGCCGCCTAGACTATTGCTCTCAGTTGTGGTCACCACACAGTGTCAAACGGACAGCAGAACTCTAGGCAATTCAGAGGCACTATACAAAAAAGATCGCCACAGTCCAGCAGATGAACTACAGGGAGCGACTGCAGGCACTAGGTCTCTACGCCCTGGAAAGCAGACGGGAGAGATATGTAATAATATACATATGGAAAATACTGGAGGGACTGGTGCCGAACTTTGGCATCAAGTACTACAGGAATGCCCGCACGGGTCGCCACTGCATGGTGCCAAAGGTGCCGTCCACTGCATCTCACATAAGAACAAGATACTGCAGCAGCCTCGGTTTCAGAGGACCTCAGCTCTTCAATGCCCTGTCAAAACATTTGAGAGACTTGCAAGACACGGATGTGGAGGTCTTCAAGACAAAACTCGACGCTTTCCTCTCCACGATATCAGACGAACCAATGGCTCGAAGTGAGACACAGTTTAGGGCACCGATGTCAAATTCTCTTATACACCAGATGTGCCATCAAAACTCTTGATTGGACTATATCAGGTGCAGGAGAAGAGCCATGCAAGGAACGTGAAGAGAGCAAAGCAGTAAATCACGGTGGTGCTCCAGCATGACCACAGCCACTTAGCTGAAACCCATAAATAAATAAATAAATAAATAAATAAATATATATATATATATATATATATATATATATATATATATATATTGATATGTATAGACTTATATGTGTATATACATGTATAAATGCATATATATATATATATATATATATATATATATATATATATATATATGTGTGTATATCTATGAATATGCAAATGTATAAACATATATATATATATATATATATATATATATATATATATATATATATATATATATATATATATATACTTATATATATGCATAGGTATAAGTATATGTATAATATGTATACCCATATTTATATATATATATATATATATATATGTATAAACGTGTATACATATGTCCATATATGTATGGATATATATAATACATATACATGTATATATTTCTATATACATATGCATATATAAATATATTGTGCATATATATATATGTAAATATGTAAAAACAAAAAGATAAAGAGAGCAAAGGTAAGGTTGAAGAGGTATTTTATGGATAGAATCTTACAGCTGTTTCTGAGAAGATCCAGTACTTCCCTTCATCGGAGACAGAAAAAAATAAAGCAATCTATTATTATATCCATAGGCGGATATTTTTAGTATGAAATGGTAAAGACTGTGATGTGCTGAAAAAAGACAGAACAGTACTTGGTGAATATCCGTGTAGAAATCCGTGCAAAGTAATCCTTGTGTGAATAATCCGGAAATTTATGTTGGAACGAAAGTTGATATAGCATAGATAGCAGAGGTACATATATTCCATATCGCGATGGATTTTTGCTTGCTTACTTGAAGAATGTCCAAATCAAGTGAAAAGTGAACGGTAATTAGGGGTTTGGTTAAATCGAATACCCTGCTCAACCTTATATACATATATACATATATATATATATATATATATATATATATATATATATATATATATATATATATATATATATATATATATATATATATATATAGAGAGAGAGAGAGAGAGAGAGAGAGAGAGAGAGAGAGAGAGAGGGAGACAGAGAAAGAGAGAGAGATAGAGAGAGACACATACATATATATTGACGCTATTACAGTGAAACTATAATCTCACATATATATCTCACATACATGCAGGCAGGCATATTGTGTTCGTACAAGAGTATTGCGGCTTTTTTTCAAGAAATCTCATGCAACAAAAGCAATAGCGATATTTAACAAATGCATCTTTAAATGACGTTCTGACCGTCTGCTAAGCTAATGTAAAGCAGTAATCGAAGAAGATGGGGAATATGCTCCGGAATGATCATTTAAAGTCGTCTTTGTTACATGTTGTCATATATTTGTTGAAGAAGATTTGTTGAAAAACGCAGCAATAATTATGCATCACCCCAA
>NC_142930.1:41013506-41016006 GCF_046866305.1 Octopus bimaculoides | reverse complement strand
TTATACGTGTTTTTGCAACAAAATGTTTGCCCCAAGGTGGAGAGAAATCTCGAAGGGAACCTTGATATTCCAGACATTAACTCTAGCTGATTACAGCTTCCATAAAAATGAATGTGAGAATGTATTTAACCGCCATGAATGATGTCAATATTTGTAGCGTAAAAAGTATTGTAAACTAAATTTACTCGCGTATATTTTTAATGGAAATAATATTGCATATAGTTGAAAGTAACGTATACATGAGAGGAGTCCAACAGATCTACTGGTGGCGCCCAAATAACAGTGACCACATTTCATTAATCATATATTATACAGACAAATAGTGTCTACGTTATCTACTAGAGACAAGCAACAGCAATGACCACGTTATCTAATATAAAACAATGACCACAGTGACAAGTTCCCTACATGATAGATCAAAAAGAAGTGAAACCATATTGCCTAATGCAGAAGAATCAACTCAGTAATCATGTTACTTTACGTAGACTACCAGCCTCACTGCCCTTGTCACCATTACAAATCATCAGCAGAAGTGAATACATTAACTTTACTAAAATCCACCACATATAGGGCCACGTTTCCAAATACAGACCAACAACCAAGGTGACCACATTACCTACTATACCACCCATCAATTATAGTAATCCTGCGATCTTTAGTCAGCCACCAAAAGCAGTAACCATCCGAACTGATACCTGTTACGTCCATCTTTCAAGTAGGCTGTTATTACAGGAGGTCGAAATTTACTTACATAAAATATTCCATTGTGTTAATGACTTACCGTTACTTAAAAATAGGATGCAGCTGCTGCTCGGTCTTCACAATATTTGGGAGCGAAGTACCAGCAACATTGATCCTCATCCTTTCTATTATCTTGTATGACATGGAATTTTACACAATATAATTTAGAGCAGTAACTTTATATGTAAGCCTGAATTAACCCTGCTGATGAACGACATTTTCTAAACCTTGATACAAAAGCATTTTCGTATTTGTAACTCTCTCGATCACGCAACCGTACGGAATATCAGAACGTTCACCGCAGATTTGGTCTTGGCAAAGTATTAATGGAATGTCATATATGATACCATTACAAAATCAAGGGACGCAAAGTCATTTAGTTAGCAATTTTGAACTAAAGTTTCAGGTAATGGATAGCTTACAGGGAAGATTTGTGTTCATAACACGATGCCTTTATAAGAACAAATAACGTATAAATACAACTATTAAAGGAGGTGGAAGTTGAAAAGCATAGAGAATACATTTTTGATATGTTTTGATATATATCGCGTTGCACATGAAACATGATGACCTAAAGTCATACATACATACATACATACATACACATACGTGCATACATACATACACACATACATAATTACATGCATATAAACAAGCATGGATGCACACATACATATATACATGTTTATATAAGGAAGTATTTATAATAGCATATACACATAAGTCTGTGTATATGTGTATATGTATTCATAATATACTAAATAAATATATATATATATATATATATATATATATATATATTTATTTAGTATATTTATATATATATATATATATATATATATATATATATATATATATATATATATATATATATATATATATATATATATATATATATATATATATATATATATATCTACCTATACATAGGTGGGTATATGTGTATAAGTGTGTATTTATGTATATATTCGAAACTAAGACATTCAAACTCTCTGGCAACTCACGAGCGCATGCAAAGTATTCACGCTCAGAATTTCACAGCCATACTCCTGTATTTACATCTATGACCTCCTCACGCACATTTCTCTCGCCTTATTTTTTTTACCTCAACTTGCGTCCACTAGCAGCACTTGATCTTCACGCTTTTCTCATACACAATGCATCGAAACACCAATCCTACTAACCTACACTACTGTACCTGTGTAGATGCACGTTGCTGCACGGAGAAAGAAACAACAACGCTCACACACATAGAACTGCATTATTTGCTATGTTAAAACGCATACTCTGTCGTTCCTCCTAAATCGCAACCCCTCTTGGTTCCTGATCCCTCGGCAGGTAATTTCTTACTCCTGTTTCTTAATCTTGTTTTCTCTTACACAATTATCCTTTACTTTTTTCTATACATTCATCTGGATGAAAGTCGTCTAGCGCCCGAAATATCAACAGGTTTACTGCATTGCAAATATTTCACATGATAAAATGTGTTATAATTTGTCCTCCATGAATGAGCATTTATTTTTGTTTTATTGTATTCACAGTACAAATAAGCACACAGGGACACACACACATCTACCCATGCGTACACACACACAGGCGCGCGCGCACGCGCACGCACGCACACACACACACACACCCATATGTGTGTGTGTGTGTGTGTGTATGTGTAGCTGTCATCTACTATAGACTTGGGCAGATCATGTACGAAATTTGTAGTAAGGTATATGGTAAAGTTTGACCGTGGCTCATTTTGCGTCAT
>NC_142930.1:41006006-41008506 GCF_046866305.1 Octopus bimaculoides | reverse complement strand
GGGTGGATACTGAGGACTTTCCGTACAAGGGATCAAAAAGTCATGTTGATTCTATGGAAGACATTTGTTCTGAGCCGCCTAGACTATTGCTCTCAGTTGTAGTCACCACACAGTGTTAAGCGGACAGCAGAACTCGAGGCAATTCAGCGGCACTATACAAAACAGATCGCCACAGTCCAACAGATGAACTACAGGGAGCGACTGAAGGCACTAGGTCTCTACTCCCTGGAGCGCAGGCGGGAGAGATATGTAATAATATACATATGGAAAATACTGGAAGGACTGGTGCCAAACTTTGGTATCAAGTACTACAGGAATGCCCGCACGGGTCGCCACTGCATGGTGCCAAAGGTACCGTCCACTGCATCTCACATAAGAACGAGATACTGCAGCAGCCTCGGTTTCAGAGGACCTCAGCTCTTCAATGCCCTGCCAAAACATTTGAGAGACATGCAAGACATGGATGCGGAGGTCTTCAAGACAAAACTTGACGCTTTCCTCTCCACGATACTAGACGAACCAATGGCTCGTAATGAGACGCAGTTTAGGGCAGCTGTGTCAAATTCTCTTATACACCAGATGTGCCATCAAAACTCTTGATTGGACCATGTCAGGTTGGGGAGAAGAGTCATGCAAAGAACGTGAAAATCACGGTGGTGCACCAGCATGACCGCAGCCACTTGGCTGAAACACATAAATAAATAAATAAATAAATATATATATGCATTTGTGTATATATGTTTGCACACACTTTTTAGCCACGATATAGTTATCACCCTTGTGTACCTTATTTCCAACCACCTCCTTCCGGTCACTTCATGATGTATAATCGTGAAACCAAACAGCATCTATTGTTTTCTATCCGACTGCTTTCTTCTATCCATCGTTCTCTACTCTTTCGGCTCTGTAGAAGCATCAAAGATTCTTGAATTATCCAATATATTTAAGGCGGTGAAGTGGCAGAAACGTTAGCATGCTGGGCGAAATACTTAACGGCATTTCGTGTTTTTACTATCTGAGTTCAAATTCCGCAGAGGTCGACATTGCCTTTCATCTTTCGGGATCAATAAATTAGTAACAGTTACGTACTGGGATCGGTCTGATTGACTGGCCCCCTCTCCCAAATTTTCACTCCATGTACCTAGTGTAGAAAAGAATTTTGCAATAGCTTCAAAAAACGTAACATGTTTGTTGTACTCTTACCTGTATCTGTCATTTGCTATTTTATCTTGCTTCTACATTTTTGAAATACACACACACACACACACACAGAGAGAGAGAGAGAGAGAGAGAGAGAGAAAGAGAGAGAGAAAGTACATTTAAACGCATAAGAGGTATCCTATGATGGTCACCTCTTTTGTATCTAAATGTACACTATATTTATTTGAATAATTTATAGTCTATTGCCTAGTTTTCTGCATGCTAGGCTAGTGGTATTTAAAAAATGTCTAAACGTTTTCCCTACCCTCATATTTATTAATTATTGATATTTTTTGGCAAAATTTCGAAGAAATGCCCGCATCATTTTTATTTGCTGCCGACAAAAAAATGTGCTGCGCGGAGGATTGGAAACATTGTAATATATAAGAACGAGGCATATACTGTATTGCCTCGTATTTATATGTTAATCTTGGCGACCCTGCTGTAGAACGCTCCGACAAGCAAATTACATTATTTGTTAATTTTGTGTCAGAAACCATGGTCCAGGAGTTAGATGGTAAATGATTTTATTTTTCATCCCCTTGGAGATTTATCCCTAACACATGTACATATGGTGTATGAATTTAGCTTCTGTTTTGAAACCAATTATCGTGATCTTTAATTTTCATTAGCAATTTTTTTAAAAATCAGTCAATAATATGTAACTGACAGTTGAGCTGCTGCTTCTCACATGCTCACTTGTACTGGGGTATTATTTTTAATATGTAATATCTGGAGAATCTTCATACATATGCATAGAGAGCTTGCGTGTTTTAACCCTTGAAACTCTCTTCTGTGCAACTGATAGATGATACATTTATTTTCACATGTCCATATATCCTGATATGTTGAAGATTGTTACTCATCGCAAAATAAACCTAGTGAACATGTAGAATAGTTGAAACGTAATGTTGTTGGCTATGTATGTCTTGACCTCAAATGCGGCACATATCAACTTAGCCTTTCCTCTTCCAGTGATTTGAAAAATAAACTATTACTTGAGGACTAGGTCGATGATATTTGCATCTAGCTTCCCTTCAAAAATGTCTGGCTTTGAGCTTAAATATAAAAATATTGTTAATAGTGAGAATCATGTTCTTGTTGCTTTTATAGCTAGACACTGTCATTTCAGTTTCCAGAAGAAATAACACACGAGCTCATCTTACAGTAACTAACAGTGGATGATTTGTACTATTTACATCTAAGAGAAACAGTTTCTTACGCATTTACTCTAACCTTCTTCGTAATGGCACCACATAACTTCCAGAAGATTATTATGAATTGTACTTTGACCAGTGTC
>NC_142930.1:40991006-41001006 GCF_046866305.1 Octopus bimaculoides | reverse complement strand
GTAATAATAGAACTGCTAGAAGTGAAGCAAGATGCAGGGGTGACGAGCAACAGTTATAGACAGGGTGACCGGCAGAGTAGTAGTAGTAGTAGTAGTAGTAGTAGTAGTAGTAGTAGTAGTAGTAGTAGTAGTAGTAGTAGGCGTAGCATTATCAGAAACAGAAGTGGCAGCAGTCGCAGAGCAGTAGCAGTATTGGCATTAAAAGCATTGCCATCTGCGACAAGAACAACAACAATATAACAACTCAACACTTTCAGCTTCTTCATCCTTTCACAAGTTATAGTCATTTATATATCTTGGCGTGTGTGCGCGTGGATTGCTAAAAGTGTATAAGTATGTATATATGTGTGTATGTACATAAGTATGTATGTGTATGTATACGTATGAATGTATGCATGTATGTTACTTTCTATATGTGGTTACATGTGTATTTTTTTTCTGTATGACTACATATATGTACAGGCTAATAGATGGATGGATAGATAGATAGATTCATACATACATATATACATACATACACACGTACATTGATAGATAGATAGTTAGATAGATAGATAGATAGATAGATAGATAGATAGATAGATACATTTCTTTTATTAGCCACACAGGGCTCAACGAAGATGGGACAAATACAATGTAGAGCTTTTCTTTTGGGGAGGCGAAAGGAAGGGAAAAAAAATTGGTGGTGTCGATCAAAAGGGATCGTAGGAAGGGAAAAAGGGGCAGTTCGATCAAAAGGGATCGAAAAAAAAAGAAAAGAAAAGGCCGATCAATAGGGATCGTGTATCACACAGTAATGTTCTCGTGTAAAAAGAGGGGAGGACAGTTTAGGTTTAGCCGTGGAAGGAAAAGCATAGGTAGATAAATAGATAGATAGATATATAGATAGATAGATAGATAGATTCATACATACATATATAATACATACATTGATAGATAGATAGATAGATAGATACATACATACATACATACATACATACATACATACATAGATAAACAGGGAAATGTTCAGGGAATTTTCTGTATACGAAATTTTAGAATTGTATGAAAGTGTATTTGTGAATAAAAGAAAAAGGAAAGGTGGAATTTCAAATATCTCATAAACTGTGCAAACATACATAGATATGCATGCAGACGTACAAAAAAAAGAAAAACATACATGTGCACGCTTGCATGTGTGCGTGAGTTTATGTGTGTATGTGTGTGTGTGTGTGTGTGTGTGTGTGTGTGTGTGTGTGTGTGTGTGTGTGTGTGTGTGTGTCGAGAAGGTAGTCTATATATATGTGTGATTGTGTGTATCGTTGTAATCGGGCTTTGAATTAGCTGCATATGTCACATTTGTTTTTGTGTGTGTGTGCGTGTGTCAAGAAGAAGGTAATCTAAAAAAAATATATGTGTATATATATTTATATATAAAGTGAGAGAGAGAGAGAGAGAGAGATGGAGGGAGAGTGAAATGAATAAATGAATATGAAATGTAATCCGATATTTATACGGGAAAAATTCCAAGACGCAAAATAGAATCTTGTTTTATAGCTCAAAGAGGAACAATATTAGCCAATAATGTGTGACAGACAATATAAAGAATTGCATTCATAAAAACACGACAGCATAGGGGATGTCCCAAATTTTACGCTGCCAAATAGCAACACAGAGAGCAAAGTTACTATGCTATGCAATTATTCACTTTGTGCCCAATGTAGGAGTAAGGGAAAGTAATTTTCGCAATTCGACATTAAGCTCATCTTCAGAATGATGTACTCCTGAAGAATAAAATTTGTGCAAAGAAAAACAAGAAACAGACGAAAAGAAAAATGTTTTGCTCAGTATTATAATTTTTATTATAATTTAACACTGAAAACGGAATGAACGAAGATGAATGAGATGAGGTTTCAAATGTACAAGGACATTTGTTCATGTATCGGTGCATTAATTTCGAATATGTGCGTACGTGCATTAAGTCTTAGCATTTGAAATATAGGCGTATGACTATGAAATCGCCACGTGTACGTGTGTCTCTGGGTTTGACATTAAGAATATCCAATGTACACTGCTAGATACTATTAATATGCTTATATACCTATATAAGTATCTGTCTATGCGTGTGCTTGATGATGTGTGCTTGTGTATATGTTTTATGTATTGACCTACATAAAAAAACACACATATATGTACTTTGTGAAACCAGCATATGTACTTTGTGAAACCACTATGTATGTTGTATTTTATTGTATATATTTATACGAGGCTGTTTATCGTAGGTTTTTGTGACTTGACTTTACATGATTGACTTAGTGGCAAATGTACGTTGTAATTGGCATTTTTAAAGAGGTTTACTGGGAAATACATATGCATGGAACAAATATACAACAGGATAATAACATGAATGCTCCAATCAAAGAAGTTGGTTAACATAACCTAAATATTTTTGAACCTATGACATTCTTTTGATATACCATGAGATGCTATGATTACTTCTTCTTTCGACTTGCAGGAATTCCTTTTAATATTTCAGAATCTTCTCTGTTTCTTGGGTGCATGTATTGAATTTATCAAAATCTGACACTAGTAATTTTTGTTTTTTCATCTGCCAGCAGTTTATTAAAAAATTTGGTAGCACCAAGGTGCAGGAACATGATCGCATGTATCAGAAGTGACTCTCAAGATCTCGATATAGAAATTTTAAAGTTCAAGAGTAACATTGGTCTGTCTGGCCAACTGAGATTAACAGTGCCAACAGCCACCGCTTTATGGGACCAAGTTGCTCGCAGATGTTCCTGAAATATGAAAATCGAGTGTTGAAATCAAACTTGGTTATTTCAACAGACTCGATGTTTGCGGCCCACATCAAATGAATCAAGCAGTGATTCGTTGCAGAAAAAGATAAAAAAATAAATTCTCGTATCGATTTCATATTCTTTCTCTTTCTCTCTCTCTCTCTCTCTCTCTCTCTCTCTCTCTCTCTCTCTCTCTCTCTCTCTCTCTCTCTCTCTCTCTCTCTCTCACTTCTTGTAAGTGTTAGAGGACGGAAAATGGATTGCGTATGGCAATGTGAAGCGCAAAACGATCATAGTAAACGTGCAGTAAACCACTACAAACATTCTCCAAGGATTTTACACCAATCAGATTCTGCTTTCAATTTGGTGGGATTGGAAAAAAGTTTTCTTCTTCCTGCATACCTATCCATTAATTTGTGTACTTTGATAAATTAAACGCATAACACCCCATAAATATCCCACAATTGCTAATCGTAAGAACATTGTCATTCTTCATGCAAATCCCAGAACGTACCTTTCTATGAAGACACAGCAGAAGTTACTGGGGCTTGAAAAGGAGTTTTTGCTACAGTCACCATATTCGCCCGACATCGGATTTTTTTTTGCTTGTTTTAATCTCTTCAAAATGCACTGATAAGAGAGACATTCAACACTGAGAAAGATGTAATGATTCGCTTGAAATATTTTCGCCAGCAATGACACAAAATTCTTTTATAATGGATATACTCATAAAATGGAGGAAGATACTCGGACTACACGTTATCGTATCATTGATCGAATAACATGCTTTGTGTTTAAAACTTGCGTCTTCTCTTCGTGAAAAAAAAAAAATTAATCACAGTTTTTCGCCAGTCGAGCATGAATATGTCTGTATGTGTGTGAGTACATGTATACCTATGTGTTGGTCTACGTAAAGTATATAAATTGATATATGAAAGGTAATGCTATGCAACTTCGTAATATTATTATTATTATTATATATATATTAGAAATGCATATATGTATGTATATGTATATGTATATACACATATATACACATATACACATATATATACACGTACCTACATATCCATACACACGCAGACACACACACACACACACACACACACACACATATATATATATATATATATATATATATATATATATATATATATATATACAAGGGTTTCCCAATATAATGGAAACACCTTAAAACTTCAAAGAAGTTTAATTTAATATGGGCTTGGACCGCCTTTGGTAGTAATTAAAACTTGGATTTTACGAGGTGTGGACTCGTGCAAGGTTTGAATTGTTTCCAAAGGAATTTTTGTCCTTTCTTCAGCTAAAACAGTCTCTAGCTATTGTAGTGATAATGGTGAACGATATCGACTCCTTACTTGTTTTTTCTAAAATGCATCATAAGCGTTCAATAATATTGGAATCTGGGGGTCTGTTGTGGCCAGATAAGATGTTCCACTTCACTAGAATGGTCATCTTGCTATTTAGTAACAACTTTAGCTGTGCAAATTGGAGCATTATCACCCTGAAAAATTGCATTTTCCTTCAGAAACACTTCTGTAAATATAGGATGAATTTGATGAGATAGAATGCTTAAATAGTCTTGACTATTAATTCTTCCACGAAGGGAAACCATTGGGCCGGTGGATTTCCAAGATAGCCACCCACACCGATCACCACATATCCTCCATTTGGATTAAGGCAGTCTGGATCAAATGCTTCTTTTGGCTGTCTCCACACGTATACTCAGTCGTATACTCTACACGTAAAGGATGACTTGTCCGAGAAAATAACATTCTTCCACTGCTCTAGGGACCACTTCAGTAGATATTTTTACTTCACTGCAAACGCTTTGCAAGATTTGTTTTTGAAAATAGTGGTTTTCTGATTGCAGTCCAGCCGTGCAATCCGACTTCGTGCATCTCCTGGCGGACAGTTTTTGTGGAAACTGGGTTCTGGAAGTGGTCAGTAAGCTCTGCAGTAATTTTGGGTGCTGTATTTTATGATCCTTTCTAAATTCGCGCAAGACTCCGACGGTCCCTATTTGAAAGTTTTGGTTTTCTTCTGGTGTTTTGCTTCGACGAGGAGGTTTTGCTCTCTCTCTCAAAAGTTGTCATTATTTTCGAGACAGTACGCTTTGATACACTAAACATTTCAGCTGTCTTCATTACGCTAGCGCCTGCAATACGAGCACCAACAATTGACCTCTTTGAAAGTCCAATAGATCTGTCATTTTAATGAATTTTAATTACCTGAAAAGAAACAGCAATTTTAGCAAAACATATTGTGTAACACTAATAATAAATCAGAAACATAACAATAAACAATCTTTTGACGGCTATATAGATATTTCAAAACTATTATTCTATGATGCTAGGTTTTTCCATTATTTTGTCCAATGTGATTCCGAGCTTTGAGAAAAACATCTTAATTCTTCTTCAGCAATTCTTAATGACCCCAGGGTTATAGAGATTATTAATCTCACCAATGCGTACGATAACCGGTTTTAATGATGCAGCAAATTTAAAAAGGTGCTCGAAGTGAAGAAAAAGTTATTTAAATATATAGGTGGATATTATTGTTAATAGAAATATCAGTTGCTTAGCATGCGTAAAAACCTCATAACGGTAAAAAAAAAAATAATAATTTAATAATTAAGGGTGATAACAAGCAGTACCAGCATGCTAAATATATCAGTGAAAATGACCAAACTACAATTTTTCACTCAAACACAGAGCTGAAGCAATTAAACGAATAAAAATCATAAAAGCCCGTAACAATGACGTAAATAATCGAAAATTGAAAAAGCCAGACATACCCGGGGTTAAACTAGTTGTAACACGGAAAAGCCACTCTGACGTAGGCATTGAATTTACTTTTAAATATAAATATAATTATGCAGAAATAAGGAAGATAGTTCACGGTTACACTTCACAGATATAAAGATATATGGAGTTTATATTATCGAAAATAAAACTAAGAACAAAGAAAATCCTTGGTAATCCTTTACAGCTGTTTCAGTGATGCGATAAAAAAATTGATACCGTGTAATGCATAATGCACAAAAAGAAATAAACTCATATTAGCATTTAAATATGAAATAAGTCTATCTTCACATTATTTCTTGATCGGAAGAACTGAATCTGATATTTGTAATTTGTAGAAGTAATATCTAAAAACATATATCGTTAAGATATGGAGCAACTGGATTCGTATTACAGCAATGATTAAAGTAAAGAAGTAAAATCAAAATCTTATAAGTAAATGTGAAGGAAGTAGTAAGGAAGATATATATATATAGATGAACGAGAAAAGAAAACAAATTCGCAAAGAACCCAAGTGGGGAAGGAAATAGAACGAATATCTATAACAGCTACGCGGCCATTCTGATAATAATATAGTGACACGGCGAGAAATATCATAAATCGTACCATAACAATGTATTGTGGGACGAATATCAAACTGAATTAATAATTCATAGGAAAGAGATTAGAAAAACGGCAATTAGTAGTGCTGTGTGTGGCAAACTTGGGGCCATGTGTCTCACAGCCTGAGTATTTTGTATGTATCCTCACGTGCTTTTTTTCTATATAGTTCACGGGGGATAAAGTTAAAATAAAATAAAAGAATATGAGACAAACAGAAGACAATTTTAAGAATATATGAGTTGTAACATTATTTAATTACATTATAAGTATAAGGTATCTATTATTGCAAATAATGAGATCAAAGTATGCTCAGAAAAAATCAAATATGCGTATAAGTTTAGACCTAGGCTAGGGCAAGTAGCTGCAAATGAAGTAAAGTTACAGTACATTCTAATACGAGTAAAAAATATCGATCAATGGTGACATGAGAACGTTTTAAAAAATCGATGTCTGCAAAAAGTGATCACGTCTTACTTTCGATTGAGAAAATGGCTTATTCTGTCTAAAAATTTCACTAGATTCTTTACTGTAGAGATCCCGTGAGTGCACATACTTTAGAGAAGCCTTCCAGTTTTCATAACAAATCAAGTAACATTGTAAAAACTGATGTTGTCTTCGAGACATTGCATATAAACTGGTAGACATTTAAATATTTTGTGTTTAGCAGCAGAAAATTAACTAGGGTAAACTACACAGCCTCTCTGAACTTCTATGGAACATCCAATGTATGAATGATTGATGAACTTTGGCGTTTATTATCTATGGCACATCTATAAACAACGTTATAGCGCACGTAGCAAACATTCAAATTGCAACGCTTGCGTACTCAACGGTTACCTTCATTTTTATCACGTGTTAATGGTATTGTTATTATTCATATTCATTTTATATTGCCCATAATATTCATATTATACCCATTCCGATTATGAATACGGATACTTCACTCATTATCGATGTGAATATGACTTATACTTTATGCATTGTTTACTATTTCACTTGTTCAATAAGACAGAAATATGGGTGAGCGCATATATATATATATAATATTATGATAGAGTTAGAAAACAAAGAGATCTAATGGATTCAAATCAATTTATTAATTAATTAACATATTCACAGACAATTATTTCATTTCACAAACGAAATAAAAATTAAAATTTCAGAACATAAATAAATATATAACGTTGCATTTTAAATACTTTGTAGGGAAAATAATCAGGGTGTACAAAGAACAATGCAAGGATCATAATGTAATCCTTGTGTTGTGAAATGAAACAATTGTAGGTGAATATGTTAATTAATTAATAAATTACTTTCTATCCATTAGATCTCTCTGCTTTTTAGCTCGATAATTATTTGTGATATTTTACAATATTTTATATAATATATTCATTGAAAAAACTACAATTCAACATATAGCATATTAGACCATATAGTATATAGTATATTAGACCAGCGTATCTTGGATAAAATATCCTTATAAGAGGTTTAAATATCCTCATTGTGACTATATATATATTGTCAACAGATAAGATCCAGAGATTTTCAGTACAGAAGGCATTTAGAAGTGCTCAAATGATTCAAACTGAGACCCCGATTTCTTTACTAGGGATCAATTCTACGGGGTTGAGAATGGCTTGTTAGATCACCTTTCTTCGGGATAGGGACAATTCCACACTTCAACCAAGCTGGTGGAGGCAAATGATGTGCATATGTGTCGTTGCAGAAACCTAGTAATGTGGATGTTCCCACAGTAATGTTGGTATGTTATCGAGTCCTGATGATTCATTGTTATCAAAACTACCGAGAGCTACTTTGAGCTCAACCAATGTGAAGAGGTCCGTGTTGATGTCTAATACATTAGATATTTAGTGTATAGGAAGAGGAAGACCGCTAGCTTGTGGTGGTTCTCCAAGAAGTTTCTGAAAGTGATCAAACCAGTGGGCCTTGCGCTTCTCAGAGTAACCACCTTTAAGCCTGATGTGTGCGTATGTGGGGTGGAGCTTAAACTTTCTTTCAGTTAGTGTGTTTATTAATTTCCATACTGCAGCATGTGAGTTAAATGTGCTGTATACAACAGGTCTTTTACACTTCATAAAGTTATTTGTTGTTCTTGCATTTACATCTACCACTTCACAGCTACCCCACTCAAAATACTAGTAGTAGCTGGTCGCACGTTTCATGGGAAACAAGGTGAGAATTTGGAACTGAACAAGCAGGGGCTTGAACCCTGGTGCTGTAAGTGGACGTTATGGAAATTCTTTCGGTAGCTGATACAGAAGTAGATCGCCAGTCCTACATCCGGGTATTTTTACATACAAGACACCATCTCAAGGAAGATTGCTGTCCAAGGCTCAAGACTTCTCCCTAGCCATGAAGTATATTTATCCCGCGCCAGACACCAACTTGATACTTCAGTTCCTCGGCTGATTTTCTTCTAAGAGATTTCCTTCTCCTAGGCAGGCTGCCTTCGCCTCGGCTCAGAGAGTCCTGTCTACCCCGTTCCATTTATGCATGGCATAGAGGTTACGCCATGTGGAATGTACCCCTACATACCTCAATTACATATAGAAAGATGAAGATGAAATAGGGATAAGAAAAGAAAATAAATTCAGGTATGTAGAAATACATGTAGAAGTGCATAAAAATATAAAATTTTATACAATATATAACACAAAACACTCACAAAAATACTCACACAAAATGCACACACGATACACACGCGTGCACACACGCACACACATACACCCAAACTTTCACACACGCGTCACAAACATTGTTGAATTGGCCGTTGACCACACAGTAGTTCTTCAGCCCTCTCACGGGTCTTATTTTTCGTCCAGCATTGTGTCCATCGTCAAGCTTGATGTGGCTACCGGTTTAGTCCCCAACGACCTGACTAAGTGACAGGTTGTTCTGGTTACATGTTACCAGCAACGCTAAAGAGCGACCTGATCAAAAATGTTTTACATGTATACGTGTATACATAGTTTGTGGTTATACCAAGACGTTCAGGGTGGGAAAGAGTGGTTGTTTTACGTTTCGAGCATAAGTTTTCTTCGGAAAGAGGAGACATAGGAAAGTCCAAAAGAAAAGGAAGATGGAGGGGGAAATTGCCAACAATCCACATGTAGTTGCACATTTGAAATGACCGGATTATATATATGAGTCGTCTAACAGTCTATAAGCCAGGGAAAAAGATGCACTCGTATTTCTGTCAATAGAGTGGGTATATTATCCGAAATGCACAGCATTATGTATCCATCACGGCTGATTTTACCAATGGGTTTCGTGCAGTCCTATTATACAACCTTACGCGCATCAGAGTTAGCCGATATGGATGGGAATATATATATATATATATATATATATATATATATATATATATATATATATATATATATATATATATATATATATATATATATAAAATTATAATCTAGGGTATCTAAGAGATACCGCCACGCTATGAATTTATATATGCACAGAAACATATATATATATATATATATACACACATATATATATATATACATATACATGTATATATATATATATATATATATATATATATATATATATATATATATATATATATATATATATATATATATATATATATATATATATATATATATATATATATACTCACATGCATGCGAATATGTCATAAAAAAACATAATATGCAGAAACATAATATAGTACGAGTGTCTGATTGTACATGCATTTTATATGTGCGAGTATATTGGTTAGGCATGTAGTGTAGCATTGAAATATATAGCAGGAACAATGTC